>NC_133620.1:161485722-161785722 GCF_048593235.1 Sminthopsis crassicaudata
TATCTGAAGTAAGGTTTTCCTGATTCAGAAGCCCCTGACCTTCATATTTTACTTTGTTATTCACTCATTTCAGTATAATCAGGCTCTTCATGACCCCATTGGCAAAATTTTTGGCAAAAATATTGGAGTGCATTGTCATTTATTTCTTTAATTCACTTTATAAATGAGGAAAGTGGGGCAAACAGGGTTGAGTGATTTGCCCAGCTAGTGTCTAAAGCTGGATTTGGACTTAGGATTTCCTGAGTCCAGGCTTAGTACCCTATCAACTATGAAACCTAGCTGTATCCATACTATACTGCTTTCCACCAAAAAAAAATGTATATTTAAATTTTTGTTTTATATTAACATATTATATTTATATAATAATATATTTATATTTACTATATACATTTATATTTAAAATTTAAATATATAATATGTGCTGCTAGTTTATTTATTTATTTTTTTTTTTTTGAGGCTGGGGTTAAGTGACTCGCCCAGGGTCACACAGCTAGGAAGTGTTAAGTGTCTGAGACCAGATTTGAACCTGGGGCCTCCTGAATTCAGGGCTGGTGCTGCTGCTAGTTTATTTTAAAGAATTTTGAAAGTATTAGAGAATGAATAAACACAGGACTTGGATTAGATAGTTTCTTAACCTTGTGTCTATAGACCCACAAAGGGATAGATTTCAAATGGACTATTTATTAGAATGGGGAAAATATTACATTTTTATTTTTATTAACCTCTAAGTGATATTTACCATTTTCTCCAATTATTTAAAAATAAAAGGTCCAGAGATTTTTATCAAATTCCTGAAGAAGTTTATCAAACATATACACATACAAAACATCAAGAATCTCTGCATGACAAAGTAGGAGTTATATATGAATATATGTAGATATACTTAATTTTTTTTTAAATTCTCTCTTTTGGGTAGATGTTTTTTAAAATGAAAATCTGCTCACCACTTTAGCTCAAATATATTTGCACTAAAACAAAAGAAAATTGGAGAGAAAATATTATATAAAAGACTCATACTATATGACTAAGAAAGATGAGCCATACCTGAATATAGTGGATCACTTGCTTTTTTCCCTACTGTATTCAGAAAGCATTTAAGTCACACAAGAACTTTTGGAAAATTATTCTTGCCAAATAACATATGTATTTGCCAAATCTAGATAATAGAAATCTAGTATGAACTCAAATATGATAAATTTTATAATTATTAAACTTTATTGATTTTGGTTATATTTTAAGTTTCTTTTTTTCTCAATAGTTTTCCAAATACATGTAAAGATAGTTTTCAACATTTATTTTTGTAAAACTGTGCTGCAATTTTTTCTCCCTTCCTCTCTTAGCTTCTACCTTCTCTAGATAGCAAGCAATCTGATATAGGTTAAATATATGTAATCTTTTAAAACATATTTACATGTTTGTCATGTTGCACAAGAAAAATCAGACCAAAAGGGAAAAAACCATGAGACAGAAAAGCAAACAAAAAAGGTGAAAATACTATGCTTTGATCCACATTTAATTTCCACATCTGGATGCAGATGGCATTTTCCAGCTGAAGTCTATTGGAATTGTCTTGAATCACTGCATTGCTGAGAAGATCCAATATCATCACAATTTGTAAAGGGCTAGAACTGAGCAATGCACTTGCATAATGAAGCATGTGAGACTAATTGCCAATTGGACAGTTCCCTATTAACTTGCTTGAAGGTTGACCTTCCCCAGCTGTTCTGTGCTGACTTGATTGGTGGGACAAAGAGGGGGAAGTGACATGTGTGGGAGGAGTAAGAGGAGGAAGAAGAATTGAGAAGTGGACGCTGAGTCAGTCTCTCCTGACATTTGAGGGAGGAAGGTGTGTGGGGAGATTGCTAGATTTAATCCCCTGACCTTGACCGTAAAAGATCAAGAATAAAGACATTTAGTGATCCTGACTCTGGCTGATTTCTGGGAAGACAGAGTTCCAGCAACAATTAATAATAGGATCTGAAAATGGAAAACACAGTTTTTAATATTTATAGCACCAAAAAGATGGAAGGGGAGGAAGGGGATAAGAATTTATTAAATACTGACTCTGTGCCAGGCACTGTGATAAGGGCTTGACAGATATTATCTTATTTTGATTCTCACAATGACCCTGTGAGTTATTTGAGAATCCTTTCCATTTTATAGTTGAGAAAATTCAAGCTGACAAAGCTTAAATGATTTGCTTAACAACATAAACAAAGGGAGTGAATTTAAATTCAAATCTTACTGATTCCAAGATCAGTGATCTTTCCATTATTTCAGCTTTGTAATAAAACAACAGAAAGACCTAGATTTGTAAACACACTTGAAATCAAATCATGAAACTTTGAAATAAGAATTATGAATATATGTTAATCATTCCAAAATTAGCCCTGATTAGCAAAACTAGTTAGTATTTGTCTTGTGCTATCAATTCTGAGAAATTGTGAATGACTGGAGATTGAACCATTAGAAAAAGACAATGGTATCATAAAGCCCTCTCCCGCACCCCACACTTTACTAACAGTATGATTTTTGGTTGTCACTTAATCTCTGACTCTGTTTCCTATTTTGACAAGGAAGAAGGCAAAATTAGCTCTTAAGTTCCCTTCCAGCTCTAAGTTTGTGGTTCTGTGCTTAAGTAATTAATAATTTAATAAACATTTATTAAGTGTGGTTGCACTGTACAAAGTGCTGGAGCTACAAAGATAAAACTAAAGCAGCTTCTGTTTTCAAGAAGCTCCTATACAGCACCGACAGAAAGTTTTTAGAGGGGAGAGCCTAGAATAGGTACCTTGGAAGATTTAAATGCATGAAGTATACAGAAAAAAGAGAGACTAGATAATTATAGAGGTCATAAAACATAGGAGAAAGAGAGGATGGATATCGAAGAAAGGGAGCCAAATGCTTTTTTTGTAAATAAATGAAAAAATATTTAAAACTAATGAATAAGACAAGTTGGAGAGATGGAGAAGGTAGAATTTATTTGTTGAACTGAAAAGAAGGAAAAGGGAGGGGGGATTATATAACTAGATAAAAGCAGGAGAGAAAAAATAACTAATAAGCAAAGCCCCAAAGGGAAAAGGGTAACAAATAAAAGGAAAAGATCAGTAGTGAGAAGAGAGCCAATGGGAACAAGGTCACCTTAAAAAAAACAACACTGAAAGTAACTAAAGGAAAAATACTGTGTTTATTGCAGAGAGGATAAAAAAATCATAACTTGAAAATAATCTTACTATTAGAGACAGATGGAGAAAGATATAAACTTAATTCTTATAATTTTAAATATGAATATATTAAACAATCAAATAAAATGAGCATGATTGATAGATTGGATAATGAAATAAACTGCACAATCTATTGGTTACATAAATTCACTAAAAAAAAAGTGACAAAATAAAATGAAGGCTTAGAAAATTTTTTTTACTATGCATCAAGTGAATCCAAAGATACAGGAATTGAAATCATCTCTCTGACAAAGAAAAATAAACATTAAACATGGATAAAACATGAAAATGATATTATTCTGAAAGATACATAATCCACAAACCAATGTCAGTAATATGCTTCATATGCACAAAGTGCCTTAGCATCCACATTCATTTCAGAAATATTATTTGGGTTATAAGAAAACAAAGTAGTGACATGACACTTCAATATGCCTCTCTGAATTTTAGATAAGTCTAACAGAAAAATTAAAAAGAAGAAATGTGAAATAATCAAATTCCTAGAGAAACTAGATTTAAAAGACATAACATCTTTAAAATGTGATTTTAATATACATATATATATATACATACATACATATATTTCTCAGTATCACATGAAACTTTTACAAAAATTAACCATGTGTACAATGGCACCAGAAATATAGAAAATAATGTAAAAAAGGAAGATTTGGTTACAACATTCACTACAGATCAGAATGAAATAAAAAATAGATATAAATTGGGACTGCAATCAAAAGCTATAGACTCAAATGGAAACTTAACAATGAACTCCTAAATAGTGAATAGATTAAAAATAAATCATAGCAGCAGTTTATATCTATGTAAAAGAACATGATAATCATTAAAGAACATAAAATTTTGGGGATGCAGCTAAAATAGTCCTTGAGGAAAACCATATCCTTGCAAACATATATTTTTAAAAATTGATAAAAAGAATCTTAATGAACTGAATATGTATGTTAAAAATTAGATTGCCAACACACTTAAAATAAGAACAAAAGAAGAGATGGTAAAATTAGAAGTGAAATAGATAAATTGGGAGAAAAAAGAATCCCATAAGAAATGATAGCCAAAAATAAAAGCTGGTTCTTTGAAAAGGCTAATAAAATTAATAAGCCTTTAGCTAATCTGGTTAAAAAGAAAATAGAAAAAAATCAAATCATCTAAATAGCAAATGAACCAGATAGTAAGCCAGAAGAAATAAAAAGAAAAAAAAGATGTTATTATGCAATTATGTGCTCACAAAACTGAAAACCCTAAAAGAAATAGAATACATTCAAAAATTAATAAGTGCCCAAACTATGAGAAGATTTTCAATTTTTAAAGACTAAATCTCAGAAAAAGAAAGAGGTATAAATATAAAGCAACTGCTAAAGCAAAAACTCCTAGTCCTGATGGACTTACAGGAGAATTCTCGCAAACTTTTAAAGAACAGTTAGTATCCATATTTCACAGTTATCTTCAAAATTTGAGAAAGAAAACACCTTTTCAGAAGCCTTTTATGAGACAAAATAGTCTTAATAACTAAACTACAGAAGTTTAATCACACAAAAATAAATTTATATGAACACTAAGCCAAAAAATTTAAACAAATCCAAATCACACAGTATACAGAGATTTACCCAAGAAATCATTCATTATGACCAAATAAGATTTATACCAAGTACGTAAGGATGGTACAACATTAGGAAAACAATATACATAATTAATCATATTACAAACCAAAAACATCCAAAATCACAATAAGCTCAACAGATAGAAGAGTTTACATTGTAAAGGAGAAGAAACAACATGAACATAAATATGCCCTGCAAAAGATAGAGTAGATGGAATGGGAGGTGAAATTCTTATATAATTGTTGCACTAGGATATTTGTAGAATCTTCACAACTGGAACTAGTGGATGAAAAGATTGGAAAGCTAGTTTCAGATTACATAACAGATTATGAATAAGTTTTGTCATGAAGCAGAAATGGAATATTGTAGGTGAATTATCTGAGTATTCCTGATGATGTGAAATTACATGAAATTCCATTTTATATGCTTAAGTTTCTTCTCACAGTAATAACAGTTATATGTATATAAGAAAAATACAATCAAACTATTCAAAAAATATCTAGTTATAGAGAGGTGGGAGAGGGTGTTTAAATGGAATTATTGACAGCATTAGAGAAATATACATTTCTCTGCTTCCCAAAGAGCAATTCTTTTTTGCCTTTCTTGTCACTGTTTCTCTTATAGCACAGTAATGTTTTAAGATGTGTTTACCTTCTGAATTATTTTAATTTAACCAAGGAATGAGGAAGAAGAAAAACACTGAGGAGACAGTATGGGCACTGTTTCAGAAATTGGAGCAGATTTTCATTTTAGAACTCATCTTTTCCTGAGATAATAGCACTTGGCGACCCTAGTGGGCTAGTGTACAATAATTGTGGCCAAAGAAAGCTGAGAAAAGAGCCAAATCCAAGGTCTAACTTGGCTGTATTCTGAAGTGAAAATACAGTCTTAGCCATTGGAGCTAAATGTACATGAAAAAGAAAACACATAACAAGACCTATAAAGTTGCTCTGGCTGTCAGGAAGGCATGCCAGACAATTTCTAAGTTAGGCTTTCTTGTACTAAGAGATGCACAGTTTTACCCAAATGAGTTTCCTAATCTAAATCCAGCAGAAAGCAATATTTTTTTGGGGGGGCTGCCCAGGCTTTTTAGGAAAATTATACCCTATCAAGGGTCATTGTGAATATGTACACTGGGTCCCTTTAAGTCAATCAGCCAACAAGCATTCATTAAGTACCTAGTATGTACCAGATTCTGTGATAGTTGTTGGAGATAAAAAGATCCCAAACTAAATGGTTCTTGCTCTCAAGGATCTTACATTTGATTGGAAGAAACAACTTGTATATCTAAATATGTATGTACCCATATACACATGTAGGATAAATATATAAAATAAGTCAAAGTAGTGAGGGAAGATGCAGAAAGGGGACTAACTATTACAAAATCAGGAATAGCTAAAATATTATGTTTCAACTGAGGTTTGAAGAACGTGAAGTATTCTCTAGAATAAAGATAAAGAGGTAATGGTGAGTCTTTCACTTGTAGGCAATACCGTTTAACATCAAATATAACACTTGTATCCCTCTTCATTCACCCCAACTTGCAGGAGGGGGCAATTTTGTTTCCTGTAGTGCTGCAACTCACTGTCAGGATCCTAAGGGTAACTGTGATTTGGGCAAAATTCATATCTACACTTAAAAGTGTAGCAGTGCATTTCCTATATACACAAATCACTCAATATTACCATTAACTCAAACATAAAATAGCAATTAAATGAGGAAGTAATAGTAAGGATAATCAAAACAAGACAGTCATTAGAAGATAAAATCAAGAATAATCAAAACATAGTAGTCCACTTTTAAGCTTTAATCATATTGTCCCATTAATGTTGGTTGGTTGTTATTCTTCCTATTTAATGAAGACCAAAATGGCATTACTATGTTAGGATCAATGTACAGTGTGACTGACTGGCTAATCAGCCGATATGAATTTGGAAAGCTCTACCACAGATTGGGAACAAATAGTCCATATGAACATTCAAAGTGGAGATATATCTAAATTCATATATCTCACATTTCTTTTGAGCTACTGTAATTTTGCTCTGTTAATAATAGAATAGCACTTTGTTGTGGGCATGCCATGTTGAATGATCTTTTGCCACTATTACCCATGACTCACAACTGATTCCATAGTTCTTCAAAGAGATCTTGAGAGTATCCTTGAATTGCTTCTCTGTATGACCTCTATGTGAGAACTTACCTTAGTATGAATTCTCCCCAAAATTAGTCTTTTAGGCAACATATACAGTTTAGACTAAAAAAAAAATACCAATCCAAGTCTGTTCCCCTGCATGGATAAGGCAATATAAACGCTTTCATTAAAAAGATCTTCCTTTTAGTGGATATCTTCAACATAAAGAAGATCCAACTCACTTCCAGTTGATCAATGATGGACAGAAATAACTACACCCAGAGAAGGATCATTGGGAAGTGAATGTAAATTGTTAGCACTACTGTCTATCTACCCAGGTTACTTATACCTTCAGAATCTGATACTTAATGTGCAACAAGAAAATGGTATTTACATACATATATTGTATCTAGGTTATATTGTAACACATGTAAAATGTATGGGATTGCCTGTCATGGGGGGGGGAGGGAATGGAGGGAGGGGGGGATAATTTGGAAAAAATGAATACAAGGGATAATGTTATAAAAATTGCTCATACATATATACTGTGGAAAAAAATTCTAAATAAAAATAAATAAAAAGAGCTTCCTTTTAAGACTGAGATATGCGAATTTATTCAAATCAACTTTCTTGGGATTTGAAAGGTTTTTCTCTTTCAAATAACACTAGACAATAAAATCTTTATAAATATCTTCTGTCAAGCTAGAGATAGCAGTAGAAAGTAAGACAGCCTTTCCTGGACCAACTCATTTCCTGCCATAATACATTACTGTCTTCCATTAGCTCCCAGAATCAGTGTTCCTTCACTCATATAACCTCCTTACATTAATCCAATGCCTGTTTATCTCTAATTTTATTGGTTTATGGAAACTCTTCCTCTTTCAATGCAAACCAGCCTGCTGTAATATATAATTTATAGTCTTTGTTTATATATACTGAGGTCATGCAACTTGACCATGGTCATATAGCTAATATCAATCAATTCATCAATCAATAATCATTTATTAAACACTTACTATGTGCCATGAACTATATAGTACATCTTGGGGATACAAAGGCAAACATGACATACTTCCTGCTTTAAAGGTACTCATATTCAAAGGGAGAAGGAAATATGAATATACGTTGTTCCACAAACTCAGTATGATAACTAGATCAAGACATATACAAAGAAAATTTAGGAGAAAGGTATTAGTGTCTATGGGAGTGAAGAAAACTATGTGTGTCAGAGACAGGACTTGAAAAGAGTTTTTATAACTGAAAGGCTGACTCTATCTACTAAGCCATGCTTCTACCCTTGCTTGGACTTAAAAAAGGAAAAATAATTCATTTCAACATTTGACATATGTGTCATATATATATATATAATAGTTCCTGCCCTGAAGAGCTTCTTACCTTATGAGATGAGTGATTATACACATACAGAAATGCCTCTAATACCAAGAAGAAAGAAGTAGCTACATGGAAAAAGTATGCACTCTATGATCTAAGGCCATATTATAAAGTCGTATCACATATTCATAGTCTATATTTAGGTTTTAGAAATTCCTAATAACTAATAATGTTTTTATGAACATTATAATTTTGTAGGATGTATGTGCATGTGTATGTGAATGTGTTTAGCCATAATTTTTTCCATTCTGTAAGAGGTCAATTCCATTATCTGATGTGCATACTCCGGTTAGATCTTAAAGGACAGATAAAATTGTTTTGCAAAGACTCCTGGAGTGCATTCATTATGAGATACTCATTTGGGGTATAATATCCTTTAATACAGAGAATAATGTGTTTTAAAATAATATGTGTTTTGGATACAGTAGAGATATCTCTTTGGATTATTGATTGGTAATCATCAGCTGGAACTCTTGGGTATTTATGCATGATCTTTTGCCTTTTAAAAATATACATTTTTGTTTTGATGCATGAAAGCTTAAAATGAAAAAATACCATTTTAATTTCATGACAATTAGTTAATCCTTTGATAATTTGTCAATTTTAGGTTTCAAAATGTTACTTCACTTCATTTCTATTCTTGGAGAAAATTCTTTGAACTCATTACTTCCTAAGTTCCTAGAAAAAGATTTCAGAGCTTTGAAATGTCATATCCATCACATTGTAATATTCATTAATTACTGTTTATATTGTACTTTTAAGAATTTAAGTAGAAAGGAATCAAAAATTTAAGATGATTTGTATTGGAATTGTTTTTAAAATGACAATCAATTCTTTCAAGATTTTAGATCTTGAAAGACAAGAATTTGGCCAGCATAGTTTCATCAGCCATAAATTTTTTTATATAGCTTTTTATTTTTTCAAATACATGAAAAGAAAGTTTCCAACATTCACCTTTGAAAAACCTTGGGTTTCATATTTTCTTCCCTCCCTCTCATTCATTTCCCCCAGATAGCAAGCAATCCAATATAAATTACACATGTACAATTCTTTAAAAATATTTCCATATTTATCATGTTGTTCAAGAAAATAATCAGATCAAAAAGGGGAAAAAACAAAAGAAAGATAACCAAGCAAACAACAACAAATGTTTTGATCCACAAGTCTCCATAGAGACTTTAAGGGTCAAAACAAAGGGCATGCTTAAAGTTCAGAAATTTAAAATCATAATTTACCAAGATGTCTTACAAGTTAGATATATAAAGAACATATTTTAAAACAACTCTCCAACCCCCCAAAATTCAGCAAATTATACCTCCTTATTTCTCACCAGGGAAAATAGATGGAAAAGTGGATGGAACATTATGCCTGCATTTAAGAAGACTTAAATTCAAATTTGCTTCACCACTTCCTGTGTGACCTTGGGCAAATCACTTAATTCTGTTTGCCCTTTCTTCATCTGTAAAATGATCTGGAGAAAAAAATAGCAAACCACTATAGTATTTTTGCCAAGGAAACCCCAAATAAGGTCACAAAGAGTCAGTGACAACTGAAATGACTGAATAATAATTTCTCACCAATCTACTTAGAATTTCCGGGAAGATTTGGGGTAGGGTGAGGAGTAGAGAATCAGAAGGGAAGTAAGGAATAATAGATGAATTTTTAAAAGTAACAAAGTTATCTTTCCATCTATATTAAGTGATAATTTCCCTAGACTTTTTTCTTTAAATACATTTGAACAGGATTTTACCTTTTCCATTTCAACTAAAGAAGTATGATTATCCACTTAATCAGTACTCTTGGTAACATTTATATTTTTATATACTGTAAGATACTGTTAATATAAAAGATAAATAATAATCTGAATATAGCTACATCAAACTCTTTTTAATATGATATTTTATAACTCATAAATCATCTATTTAATTGGATAATGGCAATTATTTCATTTTGTATAATTTTCAATAAATAGATATAAACTTAAAAAAATTTAAATCACATAAGTAAACTCAATCTATTTTCCTGGGTCTAAATCTGATAAACCAGATAATCTGCTGTTTTCTATAAATCATTTTTTAAAATCATACACAGCATATTTTTGACAAAATGAAAAAAATTAGCATAAGATGGACTAAATTCAGCTAAGAACCTAAGCATTCCATGTCAGAATCTTTAGCCTTCTAGAATGTGAAGGACCAGAACTTGAAACAAGGTGCTAAGTCACTGGAATTGATAGAGACAATGATTATGTACTTAGTACTTATTAGAGTTCATACTTTTAAGAGAGCATATATAAAAGAGGAGCTCCCACAAACTTGGAGGTGGAGTAAGATTCATTCCATTTTCCACCTTTGTGCTGGCTGGAGGCTGAAGACAAACTTTTGGATTCAGAGGGAGTTCTTGGAACCAAGGAGAGAGATAGGCATCTATTAAAGCTAACCAGGCTCCAGGAAAAGAGACAAGAATTAAAAGGAAACAATAAAGGATTTGGACTTTGACTTCTGGCTGCATTTGAGGTGATTATTGAAACTGAACTGAAAGGAAGGCTGCCTCTAGAAGCTCCCCAAGAAATCTGCTCCCATAGAACATTATATTTTAGAGAAGAGAACATTACATTTTGGCACCTAAAAATGGGACAGACATCATCCTGATCTCAGTGGAAAAGCCTCTGATCTGATTTCAGTGGAAAAGTCTCCTCGACCCAGAAATTAAGGTGAGTACAACAAGAAAATTTTGTTAATAAAATAGTATTTCAATTAAAATGGGACAGATGTTTAGAAAACAGCCTGCTTTTCCAGTTCAAGGAAAATGTGTAGAGAATATTGTCAGGTTTATGAAAAGCCAAGGTTTGATTATAATTTGGGAGCAGATCACTGAACTTTTAGAAACTGTATAGTACACATTCCTTGGTTCTCTATGGAAAAATAATTGGATCTAGGGGAGTGGAAATTAGTAGGAGAGCAATTATGTCAATTCTACAATAAAAATGGACCTGACTCAATTTCCAAAGACACACTTAATACATACAATTTAATGCAACTGACTTTAGGAAATTATAAGTTATAAGAAGAAAGAACAGGAGAGGGAAGATCTAAATAAACTAGGTGAAAAGGATGAAGAATCAGATAAGAATGGAGTTAAGTATAATTTTGAGTGTAATACTTCACAACAGGAGAAATTAGGTAATTTCCCATCCCCCAACCTACCTCCCTCAATTCACCCTTCATGGGTGGAGGGAGAAAGAAAAGGGGGAGAGACAGAATGACAATCAGCATCTCCTGTGAAGCAGCCTATGACAAGATTACAAAAGGCATTTGTTAAGGCAAAAAATGAAGGACAGGATGCATCTGATTTAAAAATAAATGTATATCTTGTGATTGAAGAGCTTGACTCTTCAGGTCAAAAAAGGAGAAAATACATTCTTTTTGATATGGAAAAAATTAAGGATTTAAAAAAGGGTTGTACTCTTTATGGAGCTACAACATCTTATGTTAAGATGTTACTAGATAATTTGTCTTATGAAATCCTAACCCTTAGTGATGGAAATCCATAGCAAGGACATGTTTAGAAACTGGACAACATTTGTTGTGGCTTTCAGAGTATCATGAATTATGTAGGATTCAAGCCCAATGCAATAGGCAAACAGGAGTAAATGTACAAATCACTTATGACCAACTAGCTGGTGAAGGTCAGTATGGAGAGAATTCAGAACAGATTGATTACCCCACAACAGCTATGAACAGATCGCAGCTGCTGCAACAAAAGCTTGGAGTTCCCTCCCTGGACAAAAAATTAGAAGGGAAGCCTTCACAAAAAACAAAGCAAGGTCCCAATGAACGCTTTACAGATTTTGTGGAATGTTTGCAAACAGCTGTCACAAGAACCATTGGAGAAAATGCAACTACAGAAATAATGACCAGACATCTGGCTAAAGAAAATGCCAATGAGGTTTGCAGAAGAATTAAATGGGAACTACACAAAGATGCTGCTTTAGAGGAGACCATAAGACATTATGCCACAGTGGGCACAAATGCTTATTATACCCAGACTACGATGAATGTAGAAAGACAGGGTCCCTCTTAGCAAGGGACTTCTAGAGAGAGTCATTGATGTTTGGAAAAGTTGGACATCTGAGAGCCCATTGTAGATACAGAGTTAGAGTGAGAAGACATGTCGAGAAAAAAACCTACAACCCTATGTCCAAAATGCCACAAGGGCTTCCATTGGGCCTCATAATGTTGATTGATCCAGAGAAATGAGAGGTGGGGCCCAGCTCCAAGATATCATACAAAAGACAGGTAGGGCATGATGGCAGCTAAGTTTACACCCAGAGAGTCTTTAGAAGGTCAGGACTCTGATGTGATCAACCAACAGAAAAGGAATCAGATAGCAGAAAGGGATTACAATTGGGGAGAATAGAGGCTTTTTAAACCAACAGGGCAGTGTCCAGTGCAAACAGCTCCAATGTAATTGCCAGATGATGAGGAGAGATTCATAAAGTGATAAATAGAAGGAATTAAATAGGCTAACTGCCTGGGAGAGAGGGTTTGCTTGTATTCCTACATATGGAGAAGGAAACAGATGGGTGGCAAAGAGCACCTGGAGAGAGACAGAAAAAGAGAAAAATCTGGAAACAAAGGAGAAGACCTAAGAACCAAATCTGTAGGAATCATTGGATTCTCTAACACAAGATAAGATTGCTGCAGGACTTGAAAACCAACAGGAATCATTGGATTCCTTGAGATGAAAAAATGTTGATAAAGACTGTTGCAGGACTTGAAAACCAGTAAGAATCATTGGATTCCTTGAGATGAAAAAATCATTGATGAAACTATTGCAGGAATTATTAGATTTCTGGCACATGAACTAATGGACAATGGATTCCTTTTGGACTATTTCTAGGACTTATGGACATGTATAATTCTTCATATTGATTCATATTATTTGTTACATACATCACTACTAGCCTTTGTTATATTGCTATGTGCTTATGTAATTCACGTGATTGTGTGTAATACCTTCCACATTGATGGATTTATGTATACCTGTTTTAAGAATGAGCCCCTTCAGAAACCCACTAATGTGATTAGATTTCCCATTTCCTTTGGTGTTCTCATCTCCCTTCCTGAGAAGTCAGGGAGGGTGTGACCATCTCCTTCTTATGATGTTTTCACTCCTTTTTTGAACAATCAGGGAAGGAATGATCACTTCCTTTTTTGGGGTTTTCACCTCCTTGAGAAGTCAGGGAGGTCATGACCACCTTATGTTCTAAATCAAAAGAAGACAGGAGATGTTATGGGCCTGAACTTGAAACAAGGTACTAAGTCACTGTAATTGATAGAGACAATGATTATGTACTTAGTACTTATTAGAGTTCACACCTTTAAGAGAGCATATATAAGGAGAAGCTCCCACAAACTTACAGAAGCCCACAAGCCCACTCTTGGAGGCGGAGTCAGATTCATTCCATTTTCTAACTTTGTACTGGCTGGAGACTAAAGGAAAAACCTTTGGATTCGTAGACATTCAGAGGGAGCTCTTGGAACCAAGGAGAGAGATAGGCCTCTATTAAAGCTAACCAGGTCCCAGGAAAAGACAAGAATTAAAAGGAAACAATAAAGATTTGAACTTTGACTTCTGGCTACATTTGAGGTGATTATTGAAACTGAACTGAAAAGAAGGCTGCCTCCAGAACCTCCCCAATAAATCTGCTCCCACAGAACATTATATTTTAGAGAAGAGAACATTACACTAAATGTGTTTTCTCTAAGAGAGATTTGCTTTGGAACAATTTCTATTTTGGCTGTCAAAGCATATATGGACCCTTGAACATACATCCTTCAGACTCTCCTAAAAATTATACATTCTTAGTGCAATTAATGGAGGGTAGTATTTCAGCTTATACTGAACTGATTTGATTTGTCTGAGATCATAGTCTGAATAACCATGAAATTTTACTAGATCCTTGGTGGGGGTGTTAAAATGAATAAATAACAAAGCCTGGAGTTCTTATTTTTTGGATTGTAGGTATAAAATATCAACTCTGAATTCTAGTAATGTAAAAAAGGGGGGTACACTCTGAAGATCAGATTACATGCCTCTGTTTCTAATATCCAGTGTCCAATAAGGAAAAACAATGTTTATGAAATACATTGATTATCAGTTATTATTTTTGCATTCTAGTTGTGTTTTATTTCCCAAGCTCTACTAACATTGAGAGGCAACCAGCATCATGGGCATTCTAATGATTAATTGACTCTGATTTGTGTCTAGTCTTTTAAAACAAAAATTAATACTTATATACCTGAAGAATAGGAAATAAGTTGCTTCTATAGTAATAAGGTCCCTGATAAATAATAGATTTCAGTTGCTGAGACTGTTAATATTTCACAAGAATTAATTGTATTATTAATGCTTAGTAAATTTAACTAAAGGAGATTAAAATATTCTAGACTAGAACCTAGAACCTAGGTTCAAGTTCTATTACATTAATTAGTTGTGTGATTGTAGATTTAATTTGTTTGATCTCTCTGAACTTTATTTTCTCCAAATGAAAAAAAAAAGATATAATAATATTGACACAATTTATCTTATAACATTGTTGCAAAGAAAGTCTTTCTAGTACTTAAGGAGACATAACTGGTAAGTAGCAAAGATAGGCCTTAAAGCCAGAACTTGTGATTCTGAATCCCATGACTTTTTCTCCAACCCAGGTCACACATTTCTGAGATCATTTAGAACATTATTCCCTGGGAGCAAAGCCTATTTCTTTTATAATAATGTTATTTTGGTCTTAAAAATCATGGAATCATAGATTTAGAACTGGAAGGGACTTTTAAATACATCCCATCCAATTTCCTCATTTTACAGATGGAAAAATTAAGAACAAATTAAGATTTAAGGTAGTATTAGAATATTAGAATTTGTATGCTCTGACTGCAAATGCAATCCTCTTCCATTGCTTATAACTAAGGAACAGCCTATTCTTAAGAAAATTAAATTTATTGAAAAGGCAAAAGAAAGGGGTATTTTCAAAGGTTTTAAGTGGGCTACAATATGTTATTAACCTGCCCAAAATTTTACAAAAACCTCACAAGTATATGTACAAACAGAAAATGAGGTAGCCAGTCATGTATTTAGAAAGAAAGACTGGCATACTCAAAATATCCAGGATTGTGAATGATTATTCTATAATACAATTATGGAATATCTTTCCATATATGAAGAGATTTCCACATCCATACTAATGTAATAATATATTCATATAAGTACTAAGTACCAAATTTATACATCCAAATGAGTGTTGTCCTTCAAGGTTATTACTTAGGAGACTATAAATTTATTCTTTGAAATTGCTAAACATTTTTGAAATTCCTTATTAGAAATTATTTCATCACTTATGCAACAAAATAAGTGTATTTTGAAAAAAAATGATGCCTTAGTTTTGACTCCCAACATAGTTCACTGAAATTGGTATAAACTTTTGACTACTTTCAAAAATTAAATCCATCTTCAAAAGATGAATGTGTGCCATCAATGAATACATTTGAAATAAATTAGATTGTAAAATCTAAAGGAAATTCCAAAACAAGAGTTTCAAAAATATATTGGACAATGGCAAGCTTGTTGGAATAAAATATGCCAATTTCCAGGTGACCATTTTAAAGATACAACATTTATTTTGATGTGTATAGTCTTGTATGTTTGTTAAGTAAATCACATTACTTTATGGTTACATCCTATAATGCAGTTCTTTTACAGATGTACTTTTTTTTTTTTTTTTTTTTTTTTTTTTTTGCAATGAAAGCATAGAAAATGTAGAACAAGGTAGTATTTTTAGTTGTTGCTTTTCAGTTGCTTTTTATTTTATTTTGTTTAAAGGGGCTAAACACAAAAATTATGTAATCACATCTTTATGTTCCAAATAAAACTGAAACATGGGAGTAGTACTGTGTAGGAACACTTCACATATAATTCTTTGGAGGATTTGGTCTTTACACAGCCAACTTCCAGAACTCCCCCACACTGGGCAATGTTATTACTCAAATGAGAAAAAGAAACGGGATATGAAGTATAGCACTTGTCATTCAATGAAGCATATAGGTACCAGAAACAAACTTTTCATTAATAATGTTCTTCTTGGAATTCCTTCATCATAGCATGAGGCAATCAATATTTCTACTTTGCAGCGTTAACTGAGAAAGCATGATGATCTTAAAGCTTCTTACTTCTGACCTTTGTGGAAAAGAAAAAAAAACTTAAAGCTTAACATTATGAAAAAAGTGAAACAGAATTGGTGAAGCAAGTTTTTATTTCAAGATCTAATTAAGAGCAAATTCTCCACGGTAAATCTATTCTGGTACCTCCTCACAGTATGGAGATAATCCTGGGTTCTCAAAAGCAATCCTAGTATAATGTTCAACTAATCTGGCAAGACTTTAGTTATAGTCTGCTGTTTGAAGAACAGCTTAGAAACTCATCATCTGTGGCCAATTCCCCAGATAAAGAAGTCTTTGGTGTAAGTAACCTATGAACAAAAAAAAATGTAAATAACTCAATTTTCAGTAGTGATGACTACTGAATAGTAGGAGAAGAGGACAGACAGTGTTAAGAATCACAATTTTTAAATGTCTCAAAAATGGCATTAATTTAACTTTGATACTCTAGTCAAATATGACATATGGGAAGCACTGAAATATATCAATATTGACATATTTTATAAATGAAACAAGTACACAAAAGAAATTGCAACTAAATAAAAATATTTTTCCCTTAAAGGGGTAAAAGTAAATAATTCCTGGAATTGATTTTTCTTTCATGCCCCAAAGTAAGAAGATACATCATTCATTGAGAATTTATTCATATCACTTTGTTATGTCCATGAAAAGCCAAAACAAAAAGGCTATTATGGGAATATTTGCACTCTATGTGTCAATTTGTTACAGAGGGAAACAAAATAAAGAAGGAACTTGATAAGTTCCTCCAAATCAAATACATCTACGTATATATAATATATATGGATACTCATATATACATATACAAATATTATACAATAAATATATACAAATGTATACATACACACATTATATATAAAACGATATATTGAGAAAGATAAACAGCAAGACAATTTCAATTCAAAAGTAGACATGCAGGGAGATCATTGTACATGGCAACAGAAGGTGATATAATGATAAATTCTGATGGACGTGACACTTCTCAACAGTGAGATGATTCAGACCAGTTCCATTGATCTTGTGATGAAGAGAGCCGTCTACATAGCATTTTCACTCTTTTTCTTATTGTTTGCTTGCATTTTATTTTCTTTCTCACTTTTTTTTCATTTTGATTTGATTTTTCTTGTGCAGCAAGATAATTATATAAATATGTATGTTTATGTTGGATTTAACTTATATTTTTACAACTTTTAACATATATTAGATTACTTGTTATCAAAGGGATGGGGTGGAGAGAAGAGGGGAAATTAGAATACAAGGTCTTGCAAAGGTTGAAAAATTAACCACGAATATCTTTTAAAAATTAAAAAGCTTTAATAAAAAAATAAGAAATGGAAAAAACCTCAAACCCCAAAATAGATATGCATTGAAAAGATGGTGAAAATTATATTAGAAAACAGCTTATTTTTTATAAATGAGGAGAAATGTTTGGGAAAAATTCTCACTTTACTAGTAAAAGTCAAGTAACAACAATTTATAAAGATTCATGATGTGACAGCAACTGTACTAAATTCTGGCAATACAAAAAAAAAGACAAAAATAATCTCTGACTTTAAGAAGTTCACATATGAGAGAAGAAGGACAATATGCAAACAACAATATACATCCAAAATGTATACAATAATTTGCAGACAGTCTTAAAGAGAAGACTCAAAATTGAAGTGGACTGTTGTAAAAAGGAAAGTTTTATCTGAGAACTGAGGAAAGCCAGGGAAGCATAAAATAGGAGACAGAGAGAGCTTTTTAGGCCTGGGGGATAATAAGTGAAAAAAATAGCAGGAGGGAGTTTCATGTGCAAGGAGCAGCAAGAAGGCCGGCAATGCTGGTTCAGTACATATGGAAGAAAGTAATGTTTAAGACTGGAAAGGTAGGAATAGGCCAGGTCATGGAGGGCTTTATTTTTTTAAAATTTATTTATTTTTAATACCCATTATTTTGTGAATTATGTTGGGAGAGAAAAATCAGAGCAAAAGAGAAAAAAACATGGGGGAGAGAAAAAAAAAAAACAGAAAAAAAGAAGTGAGCATAGCATGTGTTGATTTATATTCTGTCTCCATAGTTCTTTCTCTGATTCCAGATGGCATTTTCCAAAGTCTATTGGGATTGCTTTAGGTCACTAAATTACTGAGAACCAAGTCTTTTATATTTGATCTTCATACATTCTTGCTGTTATTATTTATGTGATCCTGGGTCTACTTATTTTGCTCAGCATCAGTTCATGTAAATTTTTCCAGGCTTTTCTAAAATCAGCTTATTAATCCTTTTTTTGTAAAGCAATAATATTCCCTTATCTTCATATACCATAGCTTGTTCAATCATTCCACAATTGATGGGCATCTACTCATTTTCTTATGGAGGCATGAGAAAGTCAATTGGAAGATTTTATATTTGATCCTGAGGTAATATGAAACTATTAGAATTTACTGAATAGGGGAGTGACATGACATAGTCAGACTTGTGCAGGAGGAAGCTGAGAATTTTCCTGCTCTGCTTTCTGATCTTTATGTTAGGATCTTTCAATTCATCTTTTTTTGAAGATAAGGAGAATATGAAATTAAAATATGTCTTGATTTACTCAAATTTTGCTTTCAGGGAAGATGGTCTTATATATGATACTATATGCTTTGGGGTTGTTTGGGCCTAGAGGAATACTTACTAATGAAGTTATAATTGCTTATCCTTTGTTTTGGAAAAAGGCTAATGGCATCACAGAGTGATGTCTTGACTCTTGCATGAATTAGCTTTAAGTAAGGCAGAGTTACTCAGGATCATCAGCTTAATTTTCTCTTCCAGAGTTATTGAAGTCTGATGGCAAGACAAAAGTCAGGATGACCAGTGATTGTTCAGGATGCAGTGCATGATATTAATATCATAGACAAGCTCTAAGTGCTCCACAGAACCTGCTTCACTTGCCTTTGTTGCTTTTGGAATAAATTGCTATCATCCTCTCATCCCAGTGGGAAAGTCTTCATGTGCTTGGGGTAGACACTCCTCCTAACTCACTGACAAGAAGTGAGGGGTGTTTTAATCCTTAATATGGGTTAGCCAAGCAACCAAGATGATTAAGTGGGGTTTGCCCTCTGCACATGCTATAGTTTCTTAGAGCCACAAGTGAGAGTAAGGTGAAGGTAGACACCAAACATGGATTATCAATCCTGAAAAGGATTTGGTCAGATTTCATCCCTCCATCAATACCTAGTACACTTCCATGAAGTTATAATTCTTGAGAAGCATTCTCAGTTGGTTTTAGAAGTGAGAGCAAAAAAAAAAAAAAAAAAAAAAAAAAAGGAAAAATAAACTTTGTTTTTATGGGCAGTCAAAAGAGTTTTGCCTAGAAATCTGCATTTGAAAAAATAGTGGGAAAATAATATAAATTACTCAAATTGTGACATGTAATTGGATAAGCAGTCAGTTGCATTAATCCATCAGTGAATGTATCTTGGACAGATCATTGTAGATTGGTGAGTTAGACCTAGGATTGAAGTGGAAGAAGAGAATAGAATATTGTGCAATACATAAAAAGACTGCTTGTCATAAAATAAACTTTTGAAGTTTTTAAAATAAAATTCTAAAATATTTAAAAATATTTTTATTTAAAGTTTTGAGTTCCAAATTTTATCCCTCTTCCTCTCCTTTCTTATTTCCTTCCTTCTCCTTTTCTTCTCCCTACTTTCCCTTCTCACTTGCTGAGATGGTAAGCAATCAAATATATGTGCAGTTTTATAAACATTTCCATATTTGCCATTTTGTATAAGAAGACTTAAATAAAAGAAAAATCAGAAAGTGAAAAATAGCATACTTCATTCTGTTTTTAAAATAAAATTCTAAAATATTTTAAAACATTTTTATTTAAAGTTTTGAGTTCCAAATTTTATCTCTCTTCCTCTCCTTTCTTATCTCCTTCCTTCCCCTTTCTTTCTCCCTCCTTTCTTTTCTCACTTGCTGAGATGGTAAGCAATCAGATATGTGCAGTTATATAAACATTTCCATATTTGCCGTTCTGTATAAGAAGACTTAAATAAAAGAAAAATTAGAAAGTGAAAAATAGCATACTTCATTCTGAATTCAAATACTATCAATTCTTTCTCTGGAAATGCATAGCATACTTCATTATTAGTCATTTGGAACTGTCTTAAAGTATTGTATTGCTGAGAATAGCTAATTCATTGAATAATATTGTTATTACTGTATACACTGTTCTCCTGATTCTGTTTATTTCACTTCACCATGCATCTATTCATGTAAGTCTTTCCAGGTTTTTCTGAAATCATCCTTCTTGTCATTTCTTAGAACAAAAGAATATTCCATCACAATGATATACCACAGATTGTTAGCCATGCCCCCCATATGATGATTATCCATTTGATTTCAAATTCTTGGCCACCACAAAAAAAAGAGAGTGGTTATAAATATTTTTGTACAAATAGATCATTTTCCTTTTTAAGATGTTTTTGGGATATAGACCCAGGACTGGTACTGCTGGATCAAAGGGGAGTTTGTTTTCTCTCTCCATTTTAATATTTTAATTTTCTCCAGTCACATGTAAAACAATTTTTACATTTGCTTTTAAAATTTTGAGTTACAGATTATCCTCCTTCCTCTCCACACACAGCCATTACAAATGTTCATGTGAAGTTGTGCAAAATATTTCCCCAAAAAGTCATGTTGCAAAAGAAAACATAGATTCCCCTCCCCCCAAAGAGAAAAATTTAAGAACATGTGCTTCTATTTCTATTTAGAAACAATTAGTTCTTTCTCTGGGAATGAGAGAATTTCATATCATAAGTCCTTCAGAGTAGTATTGTATTACTGCATTGCTGAGAATAGCAAAGTCCTTCAAAGATGACCATACCACAACTTTACTATTACTATATACATAGTGCATTTCACTTTGAGCTTATGGAGGCCTTTCCAGGTTTTTCTGATAACATCCTATTCATCATTTCTTATACAACAATAACATTCCTTCATAATCACACACTGCAATTTATTGAGCCATTCCCCAATTGATGAATATCCCCTCAATTTCCAATTCTTTTCTTAGAAAAGAGTTGATCTCTCTATCTCTATCCCTCTATCCCTCCCTTCTTTTTCTGTCTGTCTGTGTGTATACAAATACACACACACACACATTTTTTTTTTTTTTGCTTAGACAATTGGGCAATTGGGGTTAAGTAACTTGCCAAGAGTCACACAGTTAGGAAATATTAAGTGTCTGAGGTCAAATTTGAACTCAGGTCCTCCTGACTTCAGGGCCAGTACTCAATCCACTGTGCCATCTAGCTGCCCCTTATAAGTGTCCTTTAAAAAATCTCTTTTGGGATTTATGCCTAGTAGTGGTATGTTAGGTCAAATAGGAATGATTTTATAATCTTTTAGTCATAGATCATATCTTTTGATCATTCATCAATTAGGCAATGGCTCTTATTTTTCTTTATAAATTTGATTCAGTTCCTTATACATTTGAGAAAGAAGATGTTCATCAGAGAAATTTTGGTTAAAATTCTTTTCATAATTATTATTGCTAATTGTTATTCCCCCCTGTTTATTCTGTTCTCTCTTTCCTTTCACTCTGTCCCTCTTCAAAATGTTTTGCTTCTGACCAACCCCACCCCCAATGGGGCCTCTCTTCTATCACTCTTCCCATATCCCCTTTCCCTTCTACTTTCCTACAGGGTAAATAGATTTCTATATCCATATTGAAAATATATATTATTTCTTCTTTGCCCCAATTCTGATGAGAGTGAGATTCACTCACTCTTCCTTCCTTTCCTCTTCCTTCCTTTAAAAAAGCTTTTTCTTGTCTCTTTTATGGCAGATAATTTACACCATTCTATCTCTCTCCTTTTCCATTTCTCCCAGCTCATTTCTCTTGATTTTATTCTATTTTTAGATGTTTTCCTTTTATATTCAACTTAAACCTAGGCACTCTATGTCTGTCTGTCTGTCTATCTATCTATCTATCTATCTATCTATCTATCTATCTATCTATCTACTATGTGTACTCCTAACTGCTATAACAATGAGAAAATTACAGATAAGCCTTAAGTCCCTTATGTTTTCTCGTTCCTGGTTATGTTGCTATGCTTCTCCTGAGTCTTGTATTTGAAAATCAAATTTACTCTTCAGCTCTGGCATTTTCATCATGAATACTTTAATGTTCTCTATTTATTGAATTTCCACCTTTTCCCCTGAAGAATTTTGCTGGATAGGTGATTGTTGGTTGTAATCCTAGCTCCACTGAGCTTCAGAATATCATATTCCAAGACTTCAAATCCTTTGATGTAGAAACTGCTAAATCTTTTGTTATCCTGACTGTGGCTTGAAATTTTTATTTCTGGAAGTTTGCAATATTTTCTCCTTCACCTGGGAGTTCCAGAATTTGGTTATGATATTCTTGGGAGTTTTATTTTTGAATCTCTTTCAAGAGGTGATTAGTGGATTCTTTCAATCTCAATTTTCCCTAGATTCTAGAATATCAATTTCTTGAAAGATGATAAATAGGCTCTTTTTTGATCGTGGCTTTCAGGTAGTACAATAATTTTTAAATTGTATCTTTTGAATCTATTTTCCAGGTCAATTGTTTTTCCAATGAAGTATTTCACATTTTCCTCCATTTTTTCATTCTTTTAGTTTTATTTATTGTAACTTGATTTCTCATAAAATCATTAGCTTCCATTTGCTCATTTCTGATTTTTAAGAAATTATGTTCTTCAGTGGGCTTTTGTATCTCCTTTCCCATTTGGCCAATTTTGCTTTTCAAGGCATTCTTCTTTTTATCAGTTTTTTTTTTATTTCCTTTTGAATCACTCTCATTTCTCTTCCTAAATTTCCCCTCCCCTTACTTCTTCAGAACTCTGTTAACTATACATCATTGTCCCAATTTCCCACATGCCCTCCAACATCCATCATTTTTCCTTTTTGTCATATTAACCAGTAGGTTAGGTAGAAACTTTTTTTAAAAACAACATTCTAATTCCGATGACTTCAAGCTATGAATCATAGAACACTGTGATCTCAGAATAATTAAATCTTAGGTGTTGCAAAGAATAATGGAAAAATATCAGATGGTTATAAGTAAGCTGAAGCATATTACTAATAATGACATCCACATAAAGGAGTTTGGAAGATATTACAAAGGAAATGTAGAATGGGAAAAGAAAGTGGGTGTGTCATGATGTGTGGTTGAATTCAGTTAAATGCATTTAAACTATTTGCATGTTACTGGTCTAGGTGCTGGAAACACAGTGATATAAATGAAAGGTACTGATCATCAAGGAGTTCATATTTTCCTATATAGTGAAGGCATAAAATAGCAGCAGAGCTCAAATGTTGCCCTTTTCTCTACAATATGTTAATTGATCCAGGGTATAGCTCTCAATATGTCAGCCAATACAGATTTAAGAAGCATCTACTACACCTCAGGTACTATGATAAGTACTGGGGACACAAAGCAAGGAGAAGGATAGTTGCAACCTCAAGGAGTACACTATCTAATGAGGAAGACAAACTGCAAAACAACTATGTACAAAGAAGATATATCCAAGATAGGGGGCAGCTGGATAGGTGGTGCGGTGGATAGAGCACCAGCTCTGAAGTCAGAAGGACGTGAATCCAAATCTGGACTCAGACACTTAAAACTTCCTAGCTGTGTGACCCTGGCCAAGTCACTTAATCCCAATTGCCTAAGGAAAAAAGAAAGAAAGAAAGAAAGAAAGAAAGAAAGAAAGAAAGAAAGAAAGAAAGAAAGAAAGAAAGAAAGAAAGAAAGAAAGAAAGAAAGAAAGAAAGAAAGAAAGGAAGGAAGGAAGGAAGGAAGGAAGGAAGGAAGGAAGGAAGGAAGGAAGGAAGGAAGGAAGGAAGGAAGGAAGGAAGGAAGGAAGGAAGGAAGGAAGGAAGGAAGGAAGGAAGACAAATCCAAAATAAATTGGAGATATGATTGTTTATGGAAAGACATGGACAAAAATCACAGAGGACGAGAAGCCTTGTGGAGGAAACATTCAAGATTATAAGAACTTAATTTCATCAGTATTTTGAAACATGATACACAGGAAGACTACTTTTGTCTTGGCATAAGCATAATGCACAAAAGAGAAGCAGGGAACTGACCAGAAAAACATAAAATAAACATTGGGTGGTGAACCTTAGAGGAACAATATTTCTGACACTTTTAGTGATGAACAATGTACTTTACCTCATGTAGTTCAAGGGAAAAGAGCAATCTATTTTCTCCCAGGAGGAATGACATTGTGAAAGAGAAAGAGTAATTTGAATAATAATGCAATAGTTATGACAAAATAGTTTTACCTGAATATGACTTCCTTATATTTAGTGTTTTTCCTGCTTATACCTTAATATCTTATCATTTGTAACTAGTTTCAACATTATTTTTCTAAGAGCTTCTGTATTCAGGTATAGCAATGCCACTTTCCTGAAGAAAATATACACAATAGCTGTATGCAAAAGAACAAACTGAAAGGGGAATAAAAAATAAACTATTTGAAGAATTTATAATTTAATTACAGGTTTTGAGATGGAAGGAGCTAAAGAGAGTATTTAGCCCAATCCCATATATGTAGATGATGACAATGAGGTTCAAAGAAACATTAACCATGTTGAAAATCTAAAATTGGCATTAAGATTAAAAAAAAAAATTCTCAGGAGCTGAATTTCTCTCCTAAGAGCTTAAAAACTGAGAGTCTTGTTCTTCTTAGAATCTTGAAATCTGAGGTTTTATTTTTAATGAAAATAAAAATAAAATCCAAGAAGAGAAAATCTGACATGCCGGAAAAAGAGTAAAACACCTCAATTAGAGAGAATAAGAAAATAAGTAGAGAGTAAAGACCATCATTTTCCTTTGCTAGCCTTCTTGATTTTGCCTCCACCCAAGTGAACAAGAAAATAACTCCAAGAATATTGGAAATGAATATTAGGAATAATAGCTGCTTAGCATAAATATTTCAGGAGAACTTGTAAGAGAAACAGAGCAGAACATTATCCAGATTGTTCATAAAAAAACTGAGTAAAAAGGCACAGGCCTCTGTTATCTGCTGATAAATGCAGTAAGAAGAAAGCAAGAAAAAGGTATCATAAAATTTAAATAAACATGGGAAGATATATGAAGTGATTTAAAGTAAACAAATCCAAGAAAACAAAATATGCCATGGCCAAATAATCTAAAAGGAAAGAACAAACATCATCACAACAAATGAACCTGAAAACTCCATAATAATGATGATTAACTTCAACTCTGAAAAGATAAGACTTTGCTCTCTTATTTTTATTTCTTTATTTATTTTTTTATTTTTTTAAGGCTGAATGAATGTTTATTGAATGAATGGTGTTGGATATGGCAATTTTTTCCACCAAAGAAAGCAATATCAGTTCTTCACAAGGTTAACTGCAGAATTGGTTACAGAGGTGAAAAGTAACACCACTTAATTTTAAGACAACTGACACAAACCAGTTCTCTTACAGAGCTAAGGGAACACTGAAACAAAGAAAAGTTGGCCCTTCACTTCCCCTGCCTGACTGCCTCTCCTCCTCCTCCTTACAAAATTGTTCCTTCACAAAGCAGTGAAGAAGCAAGGCCCGAGGTGAGCTGGTCCTCCTCAATCTATTTCCTGCCTCCCCTTGACAGAGGGGGGGGTGCACTGATGCTCATGATGGCCTAAGCAAAAAGTGAACACAGAACTAAAATTCAAAGATAAGCTTAATTTCCAGAGAAACTGGGACTGACAACAGGTCAGTGTGGTATGGTTATAGGAAAACAACGAGAATGAGGGAATTAAGAGCAGGACTCTTAACAGGGATGATGCGGGTGCTTGGAGTACTGGATGGCATGGAGAGCAGCCTCGATGTCATACTCCTTGGCCTGCAGGAGCCTGGTGAGCCAGCCGCCCTCATTGGAGAAGCCCATGGACAGCATCTGGGAGAGAGACTAGATCAGGCATGGGTCTGCTTCTGATGGAAGATGTGGGTATAAGGCAGCTTCCTTGAGCCCCACGGGCCCTTCTCAGAAATGGCCCACACAGTGGGGACCATCTGTTTTTGGCATGTGTAGGGACTGAAATTCACCTGTGGAAGGATCCACTTCTTTGGAAGACAAATGAGTCCAGTCATCATCTCCTCCTGAACTGTTACCAGCCTCGGTCTGGTTCTGGGATGAGGATGGGCACTCATCCATTTGCACTGAACACTTCACAGAGACCTTCTACATCTGCTCAGAGAGGGACACCATCCATTTCAGAGTTCTGGGACTTTGCTTGGCTCTGGCTGGATGAACAGTCACTTGGATGAGGGCTACTCTTCTCACTGCAAGACTGAGAGCAGGACGGAGCCACCTTGGTCCTTTTCCCTCCATGCTCTACATCAATGTGAACATCAATATCCAGAGGGCCAAGAGCAGCAGCCACACTTTCACCTTACATTATACAGGAAGGTGACAGTGGGATCCTGTTGTAAACTAGTACTAGCTTGTTCTGCTCTTGAGCTGCAGGGAGTCGAGCAAGATTGTGCCTGTGGAACATTCTGATTCACAGACTGAGAAGAAAAAAATCCCCAGCCTGGCATCCATCCAAAAGAAGGAATACTCCCTCCTTGTATCACCTTCTGAAACCATCGTCGGCCAGAAACCACTCAGGCTGGTAGGCGGTGATGGGATTTTGGAAGATCACCACCATGTTGTGCTCTTTGTGATGCCCCTTGCTCTCACATCTGCTGCAGAGGTCGTAGTCGGGGCAGATGGCACTTGAAGCGGTTCCCCACCACCTGCCCGTTGCAGCCATCACAGATCACGTTGGGATGCACCACGGTGCTGGGAGCCTCCTGGGCAGAGGAGGGACGATGCTCCCGCTTACATTCTTTCTTCTCTTTTATGTAGATCCGAAAGAGGCCTTCTTTAACTTAGCACATACCCACGCACAGCTCCTCATCGCTGGAGAAGGCAATCAGGTCCCTATCTTCATCTCGGTAGTATGCCTGGAAGCCCCCAGCCCCCAGTGCCGGGAACACTTGGGCCACCGTTGGAGCAACCAGTGGCAGCCCCCGGGCCGTCGGGCAGCTCCAGGATGAAGCGGCGGATCTCCCGGGCCGCCTCCTCTTTGCCCATCAGGTAGGCTTTCATCGTCAGCGGCTCCATCGTCAGCGTTGGCAACGTGCTGCTCTAAATGGAGAGGCTGGGCAGAGACTCTCACACGAACTGAGGACCTGAACCCCGGTCGGGCCGCGGCACGGAGAGAGCTAATGGACGTGACCGGCCACCGAGGACGAAGGAAGATCTGCTCTCTGCTCTCTTATTTGTAAAGTTGGGAGACCATGATTGTGAATATTCCATATTCCATCAGATTTTGTTGATATTGTTGGTTTTATTTTATTGCACTGCCTTGTTCTTTCTCTTTATTCTTTTCTCTTTACTATAAGGAATGAGGAATTAAGGTAGAAAATGTTATGAAATGAAGGTGACATAAAAACAAAAGGAATATCTTCATTTCTCTTCAGGTGACTCCATTTGTTTTCTACTCCAACATCACTATGCTCCCACTCTCCCTGCTAGAATAAGCTTAAGACCAGGAAACTTGTCATGGACTTGATTCAGTTTTGGTCATCTTGCTTATCAGTACCCTCAGTTGCCTTTATATCTCTAATAGGAGGGTTGTTGTTTGCACTTCATTCTCAGAGGATCATTGACATCAGGGAGATGATGCCATGACGTGCAAGGGAATTGGATTTAAGTGAGGGAGGGCTGTGCAAGATCATTTGCCTCACATTCCCCTCCAGAGCCCTATAGGTCCAGTGGCAAGATATAGATCAAGAAGACTGGATATGCCCCTGGATGCAATAGGAGACTTTGGCTTTTTAAGTTAAGGTCTTCAACAGATTTCAGTTTGAGGCTGCACCTATTCAATGATTAAGGCTAAATAGCAAATGAAGCAAGGAATCTCTTTTACCTAGTCAAAAAACAAAACAAAACAAAACAAAAACCTTAATAAATAAATAAATCCAACCAAAGCAGAAATAATTTTTTTTCACATTCAATCTGAGTCAATCAAAACCCAAACAATAACAAAATGGGGCTTGGCCTAGGACCTATTCATGGCCAACCAATGAGAATCATTTTGATTTTGCTTTTGCTTTAAGGAATGGTCCTTAATAAAGAAATCAAGCAAAGGTATCCCTCCCCACCCTCTAAAGACTCCCTTTATAGAGTTCAGAATTCCCAACCTTCTCTTATTTCCCATGAACCACTCTTCCAATATTATTATGCTCCCATACAAAGTGCCCTTTGCTTTCTTCCCAACCTTTTTGTGTATTGTCTTCTCCCACTAGATCCTACAAGGAATGATTGTCTTTATTTTTCTTATTTGTATCCTCAGAGCCTTAGTACAATGCCTGGTACAGAATAGATGCTCCATAAATGTTTATTATTTTCTATTCTGGGATCATCTCCAGTCATTTTGTTCTATATCTCGCCACTGGACCCAAATGGCTCCAGAGGAAAGAGTGAGGCGAGTGACCTTGCCCAGCCCTTCCTCACTTAAATCCAGTTTTACAAGTCATAGCATCACCTTTCTGATGTCATTGTCCTCATTAAGAAGAAAGGACAAACAACAACAAACAAACAATAATTGTATCTTATTGGTGTGATATTTTGGTAGTAAAAATAGTGAGGAGTCAATACAGAATCCTGAATCTTTTCAGTTCTACTAGACCAAAAAGTATTCTATTGTACTCAAGGTTTCTAAAGAAGATTGCTTCAATTTCTCCAAGGGACTATCTTGTTTAATAATAGAATAATAGATTTTACAATTGGATAGGACCTTAGAAATTGCCTTGTCTAGGGAAGACAATAAATGTAAGTGCTTAATAAATGATTTTGGAATTGGATGGAATTGAATGAAATGTAATAGAGAACTCTCCCTGTGTCATTCTGGAAATTTAGAACTTATTGTACTTTGATAGGAATTGTGGGTGGATGTGGGAGGATGAGTGGGGTGAAAAGTGAAGCCAGCAAATCAGCACTGTGAACAAGATCCATTTTCCTTGTTGTTCATGTTCCAATATTCACAGTAAAAAGATGACATGCTAGCTCTCCATGGACTAGATAATGCTTGGGTTTAGAATGGGAATGCATTACCTGAAATCTGATATTTTACTCAGACATAGGGAGACTGAAACTTTTAGCTGAAAATGACTCCTGAAATTTAGGATGAGACTGGGACAAGTGATTTTGTAGTCTAGATAATCATAAAAGGAGAACCATGGATTCCAAGTAATTGTTGACTAGAACTGCAAAATTTGTTCCCCAGAGATCTGTAGAATATTTTCAGATGAAAGCTAATGAATCAGCTTTTAGCCAAATGTTATATAAAGGTAATAGACTGATTTTTGAGCATGATAAAAATAAAAGCGCCATGGTTACACATATCTACACACAGTTATAAACAGATCATGGAATCATGGAAACCTTGAAAGCTGATACACAGTGCTGAAGAAATTCTCAGGGATAACCCCAATGTGGTTTCTACACTGAAAAAAAATCCTGAGTTCTGAATAGTTCATCTCCACTGATAATTGTCAGAGGGTGAAAGGTTTGCTTAGATTTGGGTTTCCAGATGTAGGACTGGTAAGTCTAAACATTTGAAATGTGAGGTAATATTTGACTGGAAGTAGAAATGGGGAAGTGGAAAGTCTTTTTCTATGCAGCCGTTAACATCACTTGGCTGAACATTTTAGGATATTTCAAAAAGTCTTTCATTTTGGACATAGCATAAATAGTTAATATGTGTTTTTAAAATATAGAATTAACAATGATTAATATGTTCCTGGTTTTCTTAAAAATCAAATGAAATTGAAGAAAATATAAAAGAATATTTATTTCTGTGTAAGGTTGATTATTTGGCCTCTTTAACATCTGTTCTATAAACTAATGTTTATTCTCATAAACTCTCCACCCTCCCCTTCTTCTGGGTCTTCTCCTGAGTCCCATAATGATCTTATAATTAAAATTTTAGGGTTGAAAGAGAGAGATCATCTGGTACACCTTCATCCAGGACCACCCAAAATCTTCTAAACAGATAAAAATCTGTCTATTTTCAAAGTCCTTTAGGAAAGAAGATTCTACATTATCTTTGAATGTAGTTTATCCAATGTTTTAACAACTCTCCCTTTTGGGGGATTCTTCCTTATATTTAACTTAAATTTCTGATGCTGATTTTCATTGTCCTATTCTCAGTGGAGATATAAAACAGCTGGTTTTCCATGCTGGTTGTAGGAACTAATTACACACTTGAAGATATTGTTAAATCATTTATTTTGTAGGCTAAATAATTTTACTTTAATGTTTTTCATAACTTATTTTTCAATTTGTGTGGGCTAGTTAAGAATCTCAAATGAAATCTTAACAGAAAGAAAACATAATTGGTATCTCTGAAATACTTTAAAAGGAAGCGGGTAGTTTCTTTAGTACATTCAGTATTCTCAATTGCTACCTAGCCTTAATCATTGAAAGGGCACAACCTAAGTCAAACTGGGACCTGTTGAAGACCTTACCTTAAAAAGGCCAAGGTCTCCCATTGCATTCAGGGCCATCTCCAGTCATCCTGATCTATGTGATCTATGTCTTGCCATGGGACCCAGATGTTAGCATTTTACATGTATTGCTTCATTTAATTTTTATCACAGATCCATCAGAACAAGAAAAGCCTGGATTATAGTCATTTGATTAAATTCATAAAACACAGAAATAATGGACCAAACAGTTTTTATGAAGAAATTGAATATTAGGAAAATTAAGTGACTTGGCTGAAGTCAAATTAAAAATAGTGACAGTCAAGAATCAATCGAATTGAACTAAATTGAATTGAATTCAACAAGCATTTATTAAGTCCCATTTATTTAAAGGCAATGGGAGCCTGGGACATAAAAATTTTAAATGACATACTCCCTGCCCTCAAGAAATTTACTTTATTTGGGGGATGGGAGTTGGAAATAATTGTTGGATAGTAGTAATACAAGGTAGAGAGTAAGAGGATAGAAGAAATCTAGGCAGTTCCCTAGGAAACCCAATTAAGGGGGAAAAAAAAAAAAACTTGCAACTGAAAGCATCATGAAAGTCTTCTTGGAGAAGGTATTTTCTGAGCTAAGCCTACAGCAAAGATGGATCCTGATCAAGGTATTAGGTCTTTGACAGGATGACCTCTTATAGAGAGAAGAATTCAGTAAAACAGTTCCTCTATATGTATAACTGATTTTTAGTTTTTACCATATCTGCTTTGTGACAACTTTCATCACTTTGCTGTAGGCACAATCTGTCAAGTTTATTTTATTATCAGAAAGATTTTAGAATCTTATAACAAAGTGAAATTGATATTACTTATGGTTTCTTTTCCTATCATCAGGTCCAAATGCATTTACCATAAGATTTAGAGGAGGAAGGTGTTTTAGAGATGAGTTCCTAAACCAAATGCTCATTTTTTTGAATGAGAAAAAAAGAACCTCAAAGAGGCTAAGTGACACACAAAATATCACACAGTGAATCAGGGATATAATTTAAACTTTGACAAGATGAAAAAAGTATCTTATTTCTGAGTCTAAAATTTAACAAAACCTCTGGCTTGAAATCATTTTTTTTTTCTTAATATAAATCCCTCATGCTGCAGCCCTTAAGTTCATTTCTCTTAATTCTTTATCTTTGGAGACAGTTGCCTTGCAATTCCTTTTCTCAAGCTGTAAATATTGTTATTCTATTTATTAAATTCATAGAATGTAAGAATTAGAAAGGACATCTAGTTCACAGATGACTTTTATTTTTGTCTTTGTAATCCTAGCACCTGACCTAAAGATATAGTGAAGTCTCATAAATGCTTATTGATTAATTAATAGATAGATAAAGAAAACTGAGTCCTAGAGATGTTAAATGGTTCTTTATCTTTCTATAAGGGTATCAGAATAAAATCTGAACCAAGGGCTTTTTCTTCCAAATCTACAACTCTTTCCATTCATTTGATTTTTTCCCAGCATAACCCTTTGCACATATGAAATGCCAGAGCCAGAACAGGGAATGAGCAGAATAAGCATTAGAAAAGCAATATTGCTCTTTAATAAATGCACATATCTTAGCACAATAAAATTATTCTTTCCTCAACATGAAGGTATTTATTTCATGATAACTTACATGTTCTATGGTGAAATCTCAAAGTCTGGTGAATATTTAATTTTCAAAAGTTGAAGGGAAACAGTTTTCAGGCCTAGTAGTTCAGGGCACACAAATGCAATTCTCCTGATAGGCAGTCAATAAATATTTGTCAGATGCTGAATTTTGAATTTCTAATTTCCTCAAAAGCAGTGACATCTCTCCCATCCTGTTTCTTCAAAGTGGAGTCTGATCTGACCTCTGGCAAAATGAATTGGAAATTTCATAGGAGAGTTTACTCTTTAAAAAATTTTGATCCTGGTATGTAGACAAAATAGGATCAAAGTGGCTTTGAATAAATTTGCACATTTGGAAGCATTTAACAATATGAAACCTCTGAACCTTGGAAGCTGACCCATCCCTAAATTTGGCTTCTTTGGCTCTGCAGCTGTGTTACCCAAACTTACTTCAGACTAACCACCCTTTCCCAGCTCCAATCTTTTTCTCTGTGGAAAGCTGTCCCAACTCATTACTATCCATAAAATTATTATGTTCTAATGTTTATATTGTGTTAGATCATTTTTGGGCCACAAATCTAAATCTTGACTCTAGCTTTAATATAATTTTCAAAACAGCATTAAGAACAAAGGTAGGAGCCAAACAGAAAGCAGAAATTATGTAAATATGGTGATTAGATAAGAACAAATAAGGAGGAAATCAATATTTTCTCAGTCACCACAAAAGGGGGAAGATTTTGTACTTGCTAACTCATTGGGATGAAATATCTTTATTACAATAATAATTATTATTATTATAGCTTTTTATTTTCAAAACGTATACCTGGGTAATTTTTCAACATTGACCCTTGCAAAAACTTCTGTTTCAACTTTTCCCCTCCTTCCCTCCACCTCTTCCCCTAAATGGCAGGTGATCTAATACATGTTAAATATGTTAAAGTATATGTTAAATACAATTTATGTATACATATTTATACAGTTATCTTGGTGCATGAGAAATCAGATCTAGAAAGAACGTAAAAAAAAAAAAAACAAACAAACCTGAGAAGGAAAACAAAAATGCAAGCAAACAATAATAGAAAGAGTGGAAATGCTATGCTGTCGTTCACACTCATTTCCCATAGTTCTCTCTCTGAGTGTACATGATTCTTTTCATACTGAATGATTGGAACTGATTTGAATCATCTCATTGTTGAAGAGAGCCATGTCCATCACAACTGATCATCACATAGTATTGTTGAAGTATAATGATCTCCTGGTTCTGTTTATTTCACTTAGCATCAGTTCATGTAAGTCTCTCAGGCCTCTCTGAAATCATTATGCTGGTCATTTCTTTCAAAATAATAATATTCCATAACATTCATATACCACAATTTATTCAGCCACTCTCCAATTGATGGGCATCCATTCAATTTCCAGTTTCTAGCCACTACAAAAAGGGCTGCCACAAACATTTTGGCACATACAGGTCCCTTTCCCCTCCTCAGTATTTCTTTGGGATATAAGCCCAATAGCAGCAATGCTGGATCAAAGGGTATGCACAGTTTGATAACTTTTTGGGCATAGTTCCAAATTGCTCTTTAGAATGGTTGGATCTGTTCACAATTCCACCAACAATGTATCAGTGTCCCAGTTTTTCCCACATCCCCTCCAACATTCGTTATTATGTTTTCCTGTCATTTTAGCCAATCTGATAGGTGTGTAGTGGTATCTCAGAGTTGGGTTAATTTGAATTTCTCTAATCAGTAATGATTTGGAGCACCTTTTCATATGACTAGAAATAGTTTCAATTTCTTCACCTGAAAATTGTCTGTTCACATCCTTTGACCATTTATCAACTGGAATACAGCTTGATTTCTTTTAAACTAGAGTCAATTCTCTATGTATTTTGGAAATGAAGCCTTTGTCAGAATCTTTGACTGTAAAAATGTTTTCCCTGTTTATTGCTTCCCTTCTAATCTTGTCTACATTAGTTTTATTTGTTCAAAAACCTTTTGACTTAATATAATTGAAATTTTCTATTTTATGATCAATTATGGTATCTAGCTCTTCTTTGGTCACAAATTCCTTCCTCCTTCACAGGTCTGAGAGGTAAACTATCCTATGTTCTTCTGATTTATTTATAATCTCATTCTTTATGTCTAGATCATGAACCCATTTTGACCTTATCTTAGTATATGGGGCTAAGTATGGGTCAATGCCTAGTTTCTGCCATACTAGTTTCCAATTTTCCCAGCAGTTTTTGTCAAATAGTGAATTATTATAACACAAAAGGTGGGGTCTTTAGGTTTGTCGAACACTAGATTGTTATAGTCATTGACTATTTTTTTCTATGAACCCAAATTATTCCACTGATCAACTGGTCTATTTCTTAGCCAATAGCAAGTGGTTTTGGTGACTGCTGCTTTATAATATAGTTTTAAATCTGGTACAGTTGGCCACCTTTATTTGATTTTTTTTTCATTAGTTCCCTCAAAATTCTTGACCTTTTGTTCTTCCAGATGAATTTTGTTGTTATTTTTTTTAGGTCAGTAAAATCGTTTCTTGGGAGTCTGATTGGTATAGCACTAAATAATTAGATTAGTTTAGGTAGTATTGTCATCTTTCTTATATTTGGTCAACCTATCCAAGAGCACTTGATATTTTTCCAATTGTTTAGATCTGACTTTAATTGTGTAGAAAGTGTTTTGTAGTTTTGCTCATATAATTCCTGACCCTCCCTTGTTTGTTAGATAGATTCCCAAATATTTTATACTATTGATGGTTATTTTAAAATGATTTTCTCTTTGTATCTCTTGTTGGATTTTGTTAGTGGTACATAAAAATGCTGATGATTTGTGTGGATTTATTTTGTATCCTGTAACTTTTCTAAAGTTGCAGATTATTTCTAATAGCTTTTTAGTAGAATTTCTGAGGTTTTCTAAGTATACCATCATGTCATCTGCAAAGAATAATAATTTGGTTCCCTCATTACCTACTCTAATTCCTTTAATCTCTTTTTCATCTCCTATTGCCAAAACTAGCATTTCTAATACAATATTGAGTAGTAATGGTGATGGTGGGCAATTTTGTTTTACTTCTGATCTTATTGGGAATGGTTCCCAGTTTATCTCCATTATATATGATCCTTATTAATGGTTTTAAATAAATGTTACTGACTATTTTAAGGAAAAGTCCATTTATTCCTATGCTCTCTAGTACTTTTATTAGGAATGGGTGTTGGATTTTATCAAATGCTTTTTCTGTATATATTGAGATGATCATGTGGTTTTGTGTTAATTTGATTATTGATATAGTCAATTATGCTAATAGTTTTCCTAATATTGAGGGATGAAATATCTAATAAATAAAAATAAAATAATACATAGTAACCTGAATTCTTAAATTTTTAATTTTGGCCATCTATAGAAATTATAGTAGTTATAGTTAAGTTCTACATTTCAGTTCTCCAGAAATCTAATTGATTATGTTATCATCATCATGGGTATTCTGTCCAGTAATTAAAATCTTACTCTAGAATTCTTTCCCCATCTCCACTTTGTTCTAGGTTCCTTCATAAGAACTTTATCAAATATGCTACAAAAGTACACAAAATAAAATACTTTCTTGTTGTCCACATTCCTTTTTTTTTTTTTCCTGAGGCTGGGGTTAAGTGACTTGCTCAGGGTCACACAGCTAGGAAGTGTTAAGTGTCTGAGACCAGATTTGAACTCAGGTCCTCCTGAATTCAAGACTGGTGCTCTATCCACTACACCACCTAGCTGCCACCTAGTTGCCCCCCCCCCCCACTGCACCACCTAGCTTCCCCTTGTTGTCCACATTCCAAAGATTTAGACCATGAGTTGTCTATTGATTCTCATTGGGCTCTCATCATTAGGATAACCTCATGTTCACTTTTCATTGTGTATTTCTCTGATGACATCCTTTATTTCATTTGTTTTGCATAACTCCTCATTTGTCTTATCTTGCAGCCTTTCCACATCCAGCATGTGCCTCCTCATTGCCTTTTGAGTGATCCTCCACTTCCATTTCCCCATGATTCATAGCCATACAGCATCACTAGAAAGATTAATTATTAAAATGGAGGATTTCTATGTCATGCAGAAGCTTGGGGTCATCAAAAGTACACAAGTATTTTCTAAAGGAAAGGCAATTGGTTATGTATTAAACAGTATAATTCTAAGATATCACCAAACAAATTTACATTTGTCCCTGCTAGGCACCATAATCAATTTGACTCCAACACTTATTAGGGAAGTGACTGTTGACAAATCACTCAAACCTCCCCATTTCTACGGTAATCCCTTGTGACCATAGAATATTTTTTATCTGCCTTGGTGAAAAAATTTCCTATATTGGGAGTCCCCACATACTGACAAAAATTATGTTCTATGTTGTATGCTAGTAGTAAAGATAAAAAGAATCTTAAAGACTTTTTCATGCAACATTCTCATTTTACAGGAGGCTAAGTTTAATCTTAGACTGATTTAGTGACATCCAAAGTCAGAAAACTAGTAGCAGAATTGGGACTAGAATTTGAGTCTCTTTCATAGTCAGAGCTTTTTCCATTTCTCAGCTTATTATTTCAAGTCATCTACCCATTTGATTTAAATCTACCTCAGCATTATATTTTCCCATTTTTCCTGTAAAAAGAGCATGTCACAGGATATGAATTCAAATGCTGACTCAGCTACACACTATCTATGGGACTTTAAACAAGTGACTTAACTTAATTTTGGATTAGATAAACTCTAAATTATTTTTTAACTCTAAATCTCTGATCATATAAATTTATGCACATTTCTTTCAGTCAAAATAGAACTGGCTACTACCATTAATGTCAATGACTTTGAAGAGGTGACCTTCTATGTCTGGAATGCACATTCTCCTTACACTACTACTCATCAAACTGGCTGTTTGGCTGTTCCCATAACAACTAGTAACTTTGAAGAAGAGATCCCCTGTTTCTGGGATGCATTGCCTTCTCAGGTTGCTGCTAACAATTATATAGTGTTTTAAGTTTTGCAAAGTGCTTTACAAATGTTATCTCTTTTGATTGTTAAAATAACTCTGGTATTATTTCTTCTATGTTAAAAATGAAGAAACTGAGACAAACAGACATTAAGTGATTTTTCCAGAGTCATGTCTTTTTTGATTCTAGGCTCAGTGCTCACTTTGCTAGCTAAGTACTATCCACCCTCTCCCTTGTTTGGTAAAATGTTTTCCCTTAATCCCAGATCTGAAGGTTATCACTCTCTACTTTCTTTTATTTTTTTAATGTGACTTGTTCATTCATTTGCACCTTACAGTGGTATGATTAAATGATCTAGGTTTGCTTAGCTCAAAGCAAAGAAAAATTAAGGTACAAAAGTGTCTTCAAAGAACTTTCACACAAAAGGAAAAAAACTTGCTCAACAATTAGTACTGTCAAAAGGGAATAGATTATTTTAGGAAAATAGTGAATTTCCTATCCTTGGAGATCTTCAAGAAGAGGTTGTTATAATTACTCCTGGATGTTATAGATAAAATTCATGATTTGGGTAGGGACCAGACTGTGAATTCCAATTCTATCATCTATGCTATGGTTAATATTAGGGGTTTATTTTGTTGAATATTTCCAAGTCAACTACTCAATGGTACCTTTGAGAATTATCTCAATTATACATATGTATATGGGTGTATGTGTATATGTGTATGTATGTATGTAAACATAGATGTGTATATATACATATATAATATCCTTGGTTAGAAAGCAATACCATGTTTGTAGGCATTTCATAATATTGACTTCCCATGTTCCTCTCTAACCAACCTAGAAAATCTGATATATATTACAAAGAGACTAATAGTCCAGTTTGTTTTGTGTTTGATTTATATTCAATTATAGAGAAAGATAAGTTCAAAGTATCAGGTAATGATAAGCAATATGTGTCTGTCCATTGACTCCTCATCACTTCCATTTGTTAACCCTTTCCATTAATTTTCTTCAATCTTAATATTTTCATTAATTGATATTAACTTCTTAGAGACAAGAAATAACAAGTTTATAATTTTCAATTCTACCATTGTAAGTAGCAAGCAGTGAAAATTTTTGTTAACATCATGGAACTGCCACCAATAATTATTCTCTACATAGTGTTAATGGTTGACATTAGACTTTTACATTTGAAATTTATTTTCTATAAAAAGGGTTTCCTGGGTAGAATGATTTTGCTTTTATCAGAGTAATTTTGGGCTAGCTCTAGCTATGAGAAGAATGGAAATATATTTACTGATGAAAGTGTTCATAAACAGATAAACTTACTCTGCATTTAATTCTTTTTAAAATTTTGCCAAAATATTCATTAATTGCTAGAAAAATTTGAAAGAATATGTATGTAATTGAACTTCCTGGAATCACACACCCCCACCCCATTTCCCACAATCAAAGTGAACAAGCATCGGGCTTTATTTTTTCAAATAATTTTTTTATTATATCCATAAAATAAATTGCTATAAGACTAATAAATTTTGGTTCATGGTTCTTTGGTTCATGATCTTCATAAGATCAGAGAACTTAAAAATAAAAGAGGATCTCAGTGATTTCCTTGCCCAAATATTTCAGGTGTATTATCTTTGTGTTGGATATTCTCTTATTACATAAAAGGCTCAAGTATAGTTTGAGGAGATTTCTTGCTTTTGAGACTCACAATAAATCATTAAATCAACAAATACTCAATAAGCAATGGAGCAGGCACTGTTGTCATGTAAGGATACAAAGAGGTTATGGTTAAAAAGGTTAAATTTTAGCAAGAAAAATAACATATATACACATATGTTTGTATATACACATATGCACATATATACCTCTGATACATACAAGTCTTTTTTTTTTAATTTCTTGCATAGGGAAATCACTAGAACCTCTTAAATCTAGAAACATCTCATGCAGAAAGTCATGTTTAAAATATTCTTAAAGATAGGAATATTAAAAGGCATTTTCAAAAGAATTCTAAATTCTAAATGCTAAGAATTCAAGAATTCTAAAGGAGAAAACTCCAAGTATGGGAGAGAGCCTGTGCAAAAGCATGTTGATGGAATATGAAATGTCATTTGTGAGGAACATGAGGAGCAACACCGTAAAGTTCATGAAGGGAAGTATTATACAATTATATTCCATATACAAAATAATAACCTGGAAAAGGGATGATGAAACCAGCTTGTGAATGACTATGTGAAGATCAAAGGAGCTTATGGACGTCAAAAGTTTTTCAGACTTTAAAGTACTATAAACTGTGAATAAAATGAGTTATAGTCTTATAGCCCTTATCCAGCAAACTTTGAGACAAAGTGTGCATGCTAACCATATCAGGTCTTCATTTGCTAAAACCAACTTCCTAAAATACCTGTCAATACCAAGAAATATATTCCTTCTCTCTTTTTTGAGGCCTTCTCATTGGTTTGTTGCTATGTGATTTCAACTGTTCAAATAGAACCCAAGTAAGATTTCCCCATTATATTCTTCATGGTGTTCCTTATAGATGCACACTGTGTACACTAGCTATTCTTAGTGTGCACAGAATGTACACTATCTTTAAAGTAAGGTTAGAGTGAATTTATGCAATGTTTTCCAGTTTCACTCTCTTTCCTTGTCTCCCTCTCTCCTTTCCTTCCTTCCTTCGTTCCTTCGTTCCTTCCTTCCTATGTCTGGAGGTGTTTTATATAAATCCTTTGGATGATTTTATTGATCAGAGTAACCAAGTCTTTCATTCATGATCATTACAATGTTGCTATCTGTACTCAATGATCTCTTGATTCCTCTTTCTTCACTCTGCATCCATTTTTATAAAGCTACCCCACCTCCATAATGTCTTATAATACAATAGTATTCTATCACAATCTTATGCCATAATTTGTTCAGCCAATCTCCAAAAAATGAACATCCCCTCAGTTTCCTTTTTTTGCCACCATAAAAGGAACTGCTATAAATATTTGGGTACATATAAGTCTTTTTTTTCCTTTTTCTTTGATCTCTTTGTGATACAAATCTAATTGTGATATCACTGAGTCAAAAGATATGCATAGTTCTATAGTTCCATATAACACATAGTTCCAAATTGTTCTCTAGAATGATTGGACCAGTTCACAATTCCACCAACAGTTTATTAGTATGCTAATTTTCTCTTATTCCTTGTAGCATATGTCATTTTTGATAGATGTGAAGTGGTACCCCAGAGTTGTTTTAATTTATTCAATCAATAATGATTTAGAGTATTTTTTTCATATGATCATAGATAAGTTTGATTTATTCTTCCAAAAACTATCTTTGTCTTTTGACTAATTTGTCAAATGGGAGTAGGTCTTATTTTTATAAATTTAACTGTTCCCCATATATTTCAGAAATAAAACCAGCACCCAACTAAGTATGCAATACTTATATATACTACACATGCAATTTGTTTTTCTGACAAGATATCTTGTCTCCTCCTCCTCTTTGTCTTCTTTTTCTTCTTCCTCATCCTCCTTCTTCTCCTCCTCTTCTTCCTCTTCCTCTTCTCTTATTTTAGTTTCTTGAAATCTTATGGATTCATTAGTTTTCACTTGTTCAATTCTAATTTTTAATGAGTTCTATTCTTCAGTATATTTTTGGACTTCTTTTTCCATTTGACCTATTCTTTTTAATAGCAGTTTTTCCATCAGTATTTTTTGTGGCTCTTTTACCAAGCTTTCATAATTTTCTCATTTGTTTTCATTTCTTTCTCCAATTTCTCTTCTATAAATTATCTCTTTCTTTAATTCTTCCAGTAATTTTTGCTTTTCTTAGTTCTAATTAGCATTTTGAGGCTTTATTTGTATCTATTTTTATCTTATTATAAGTTTATAGACACCATAGTAGCTTTTTATGGACAAGTTTTCTTTATTCGCTCTTTGAACTTTTTGTTGAAGTTGAACTCTGCTCACCTAAGAATGGATGAGCTTCAGGCTTTTTTGTGCTACTGTTTTCAGGACTTTCTCTGGGAATCTATAAGTTTTCAGTGTTTCCAAAGTGATGTGATCTGAAGAAGAGTTTGGTTAGTGCTCTGCTGACATGTATGCTGCTCTTTTACCCAGGAAGGACCTTTTCTCCTCCTCAAAAGACAAAGCTCCTCTTAGCCTTGAAACTGTGATCAAGTGCCCAGTTAATTTGTGATCAATCACAAGTACCACTTTTCATCCTATAATTGTGTCCCTAAGTGGCAGCTAAGCTGCCAAGCGGTGTCAGCTGCATTTAATACCAGCAAAGAAAATCTCTTTCTGATCAATTGTCTGACCTACTTATCAATTCTGGCCTAAGAACATCCAAGGCTGCTGCTTCTGTTGTCAAGGATTATATAATATTATATTAAAAACAGTTTATTACATGTGAACATACATACTTAGTTGTTTATACATTATATATCAAACTATTACCTAAGAAAGAAATTTGATTTAATTTTTCCTCATTTGATTATTTCCTAAGTGAATTACAGAAGGTTTTCAGTTTTACGTAATCAGTGTTATCCCCTATATTTTATTTTCTATCTTTTGATTAGTTAAAACTATATCTCATAATACATTGTGAAAGATATATAAAATTATTCTAATATTTTATGATATTATGTTTAATACAATGTTATCTAGTTTTTCTGTGCCATCTATTAAATAAAAAATGAGGGCAAAAGCACAGGAGATTTTTTTTCTCGGTTGGCATAGTTCTCCCTTTCTAGAATCTTTCCCCTTTCTATTTCAATTCTCTGACAGTTATCTCTGAAGTTTCCACTATAACATACTGCTCTTAATAATCACTAGTATTTATATGCATTAAAAGTTTGCAAAGGACTTTATATAGTTTGTCTCATACAATCTTCACTGCAATATTCTAAGATATGTGCAGGAAATTGAGAGTAAGAAGTTAAGTGACATGCTTAATTTGACATATCTAGAAAGTATGTTAATGAAGATTTGGACTCAAGTTGTCCTAGACACCACATCCAGCACTTTAGCTATACCACTTGGCTGAATGTAGAGCTCCAAGACCACTTTGGGTCATTGTAGCAAAGAAGAATTTCCTGCTAAAAGGACAGTGGAAAACTATATAATCTCTTTTGGTAACAGTTATTACCTATTCTTTGCCCATTTTCTAGTGTCAATTGATAGGAGTACAATAGTCTTGGAAAAGGAATTAATTTAATGACTTTTGTAATTATTCCATAGTTCATTGAGAGAGGGCATTGAAAGAGATTTTTAACTTATTCCTTACAAACAGTGGCTTACTCCTCCATCTTCTGGGGGTCTCCAATATAATGCCTGAATATTTAGTGATGAAGTTGTAGCTGCTTAGTTGTCCTTAACCCAGATTTTTAAAAGTTCTTCTGATTTCCTTCACTCTTAACTTTTCTCAGTATGAATATGAATGTATTCTTCAAATTCTCATATTCTTCAAAGGTAGAGAGGATAAAATAGCATCAGCTAGGTAACACAGTAGATAGAGCCTCAGTCTGAGTTAGGGAAGACCTGAGTTAAAATCTTGCCTCCAACACTTAGCATCTGTGTGACCCTGGGCAAACTAACCCATGTTAGTTTCTTCATTTTTAGGTTGGGAATAATTATAATAACTACCACTAGAGGTTACTGTGAGGATCAGATAGATAATAATTGTAAATCACTTACCATTATGTTTGGCAGTAGGTGTTATAAAAAGATTTACTATATGCTGCTACTACTGCTAAAAAAACTGGCCTTGAAGTCAGGATTGCCAAAGTCCACATCTCAACTCTGACACAAACTAGCTCTGTGACCATGAAAAGTCACTAATTTCTCTGAACTACAGCTTTCTTATGTATAAAATGGGCTAGGAGTAGAGATTGCTTCATTCTCTGTATTTGAATCCTCAGCATCTACTATGTTGTCTGCTATATTATAGGCACTTTATAAATGCCTGTTGATGTACTGGTTAAATAATAATGGTGATATGCTCACAGGATTGTTGTATAATATCTGAAAAGTACTTTGTAAACTTTAAAACATGCTGATTGCCAAGTAGGTATTTTTAACATCATTTTACAATGACAAATTGAAGCTGAGAAATATTGAATGAGTTATCCATAACCTCAAAATTAATAAAATGCAGAATATGAACTAAAATCTAGGTCATTTGAATTATAGGATAGTGTCCTTTTAACACCAATTCTTTCTGGGAATTCATGTATACCTATTTCAGAGAACAGATATTTTTAGGACCTCTCATTTATTTAGAATATGTATTATATTACATTATAAACTATTCTCAGCAAGGAACTTGCATCATGTGGTAGAAAGTTCGCAAAAGTGGAATTTCTAATGTCTGCTATGCAACTATTTGTAGGACTCTAAACAAATCACTTCTCCCTGAACTTCAATTTCCTTATCTATTAATAAAATCAATGGTTTTGACTGTATAGTCTCCCAGATTCCTTCCCATTGCATGATTCTAAAATTAAAATAATTATTTCAAGAACTTTTTAGTCAAGTAATCAATTTAAATCCCATTTGCCACTTCACATATAATTGATAGTAACAAAATTACTTTTTTTTTTTTGTCATTCAGATTCTCCTTTCTGATGTGTCCAGGTTATCCAGGCTTAACTTTATCCTCTCCTCTCCCCTCCTCTCCTCTTCTCTCTTTCTCTCCTCATATTCTCTTCTGTCTCTTACCTTCCTCTCCCCCCACTTTCTTCCTCTCTCATTTTCCTTTCCATTTTTTCCCTCTTAAAAAACAACAGGGCAAAGTCAAGATGGCAGAGTGAGAATAGAGATTCAAAGAAAGTTCTCTCCCACATCCTTTTAGATTCCTCTGAACAATGACTCTAAGCAAATTTTAGAGTATTAGAACTTACAAAGAGATAGAATTGAACATTTCCCAGCTGAAAAAACTTAAAAGGTCAGCAGGAAAGATTTGTGACAACAGGGGAGGAGTCCAGTCTGTAGTCCTAGCACAAAATGCACCAGCACAGCCCCAGCCCCAGCCTTTGCCCCACTGCCTGCAAAACAAAGAGTCAGCATTGAGGTGCTCTGAATCAGTGGCAGTATCAGAGGTTACTAGATTTATCAACCCAGAGACATCAAGGACATATTGCAAGGTGAGCAGAAAAAGTTTGTCAGTAGAATGAGTAAATGAGAGGGCTTTGAAAAACCAGCAAGCCAAGAGTGGGCATAGATAGTTATGGGGATGATAGGGACAACTTCCAGAGGCCTCAGCTCAAAGGAAGTCTCTTCAGTAGCACTGGAGAAGGACTTTCTTGCTTTAGTACATAGACTTACAGCCAAAGTGGAATGGGGACCATCCACACAGGTCAAGGGCAAAAAAGGTACTTGTGGTCAGATCCCTATAAGGATCTCTGGAGAGAGCTTGGGACAGAGTACTCTCTACCCTGGAAACAGAAATCTAGTTTAACAGAATTTTAAAAAATGTAGTAGACTGGGAAAATGAGCAAACAACAGAAAAAGATTCTGACCATAGAAAGTTACTATGGTGACAAGGAAGATCAAAACACACACTCAGAAGAAGATAGCAAAGTCAAAGCTCTCACATCCAAAATCTTCAAGAAAAATAAGAATTGGTCTCAGATTAGGGAAGAGCTCAAAGGGGATTTTGAAAATCAAGTAAGAGAGAGAAAGGAAAAATTGGGAAGAGAATTGAGAGTGTGTGAAAGAAAATGCAAAAAGCTAACAGGGAGAAGAATGCCTTGAAAAAGTAAAAGTGGCCAAATGGGAAAGGAGGTATAAAAGCTAACTGAAGAAAATAATTCCATGAAAATTAGAATTGAGCAAATTGAAGCTAATGAACTTATGAGAAATCAAGAAAAATAAAACAAAATCAAAAGAAGAAAAAGATAGGAAACAATGTGAACTATTTCAATGGAAAAACAATTGACCTGGAAAATAGATCCAGTGAAAATAATTTTAAAATTCTTTGTCTACCTGAAAGCCATGATCAAAAAAGAGTCTACCCATCATACTTCAACTTCCCTGATATTCTAAAATCAGAGGATAAAATAGAAATGAAAGAATCCACTGATCACCTCCTAAAAAAGATCCCAAAGTGAAAATTCCCAGGGATACTATAAAGAAATTCTGGAATTCTTATGGTTAAGAAGTGGAAAACCCTGGGGCTAATTAGGTTTGGCTGGAATCTCAACAGAAAATACAGAAACTTTGATTTCTCAGACAATTTGGGGAATTGGGAATCTAAGTCTGGGAAGACTGAATGAATCTCTGCTGATTTGGATTAGCTAGCTCCACAGTGTTTCTGTGGATCTAACCTAAAGGTGTTTACACTTACCAAAGATTAACCCTGGCTTGGGATCTTTCTTCTAATTTTCTTGAGTTGTCCCAGGAGGACCCCTGTTCTGCCTCAAGTCTTCTTGATTTTTCACCAGTTTATCCTCATCCTGAGGCATAAATTTGTTCTGTTTGTAGGGAAAATATGGAAAGCTTGAAATTTACTAATCTACTCTGCCATCTTCTCAGAATCCTCCCCTAAATATTTTTTTAAAGTATCTTAAACTTGCTGTGAAGAAAGTTAGTCTCTATTCTGCCTTCAAAATGATAGAATTGAGGTTAAGAAAATATCATGATATGCCCAGGTTCCTACATTGTACCTCATTTGGTTTCATTGTTAAAATTAATCATCAGTATACTTTTTTTTATTATGCCACTCACGTGACATTCCTTGGTACATGTCTCCTCCGTTTTCCCACAAAACATAAAAGAACAAAATCAAATTATCAAAGACTTTCTAATTTAAGTCACCTCAATCTCTTATCAAGAAAGAAAAGATCTACTGTATGTTTATATGTAAAAAAAAATTTCCTTAAGGCAAAGGTTTTAAATTTTACACAGTTAATTTATTTATACCATACTGATTGCAATTGGAATCAGAGTAGTATGACTTCTCCTTCTCCCCTTGAAGGAAATCTTGACCAAAATAGAGTCCATTTTCTTGATAGAATTTCTCCTTATTAGAGCATTTTCCACTAAATGCATATATTAAATTTTATATATATAGATATGTGTATATGTGTGTGTAATATATCTTTTAAAATGTTAATTTCTATGTATTTTAAAATATTTTATTTTTATTAATAGCAAAGTTACCCCCAGCATTAAAAAAAACCCTCAATTACAAGAGCAATTTAAAAAAAAATAGATATTCTTTATTATACTATGAACTTTTAAAGAAAATGACTGAAGCAATTTTGGATTTGGATTTTGAATTTTGGTTCAGTCTATTAATGCCATTTTAAGGTGCCATTTATAGTTGTATTATTGAACAAATAAAGATAGATAAGCCCATATTCAAAACCATTTGGTAACAATTTCCAACAAACTATAAATAGTGAATTTATATTATCCTTTACATTTTTTTAAAAAAATGTAACTTTTAAAAATATATCTATCTCATTAACTAATATTGTTTTATCAGCTTGCTACACATGAGACAGAGAGACAGAGAGAGAGAGAAAGAGAGAAACTAAGTGAAAGATACCATCTTTTGCTTCAGTTTCTACCTAGCCTTAATCACTGAATGGGTGTGGCCTTAGTCACACCTAAAAGACCTTAGCTTAAAAAGGCAAAGGTCTCTTACTATATCAAGTGCCATCTCCAGTCACGCTAATCAATTTCTGACCACTAAACTCAGGTGGCTCCAAAGAAGAAAGTGAGGCATGTGACTTTGCCCACCCCTCCTTCACTTGAATCCAATTCATTTGAATATAATGGCATCTTCTCCCTGATGTCATGGTTCTCTTTGAGAAAAAGAAGAAACAACACTTGTACTTTAATAGAAAAATCCAATAAAAGAATCTAAAGAATTAGAATTCTATAGTAAGCTTGGATTCATTATTAAACTTCTCTAGGCCTTTGTTTACTCATCTATGCAACTGCAAGGTTGCACTAAGGTCCTTTTAAATTCCTTCCTGCTCTTAATCCTTTAACTGATTTGAAAAAGAGACAAATCTGTGTCTTCATGTCAGATTCAGATTAATTAATTATTAAATTGTTTATTTATATGGGCTGAAGTAGTATGGTTTGCCTTTTCAGGGGCAACATCTAAGGTTCAAAAGGAGAAAAATGTTTTCATTAAAATCAACATTATCTTTTTTTGATTGCTTTGATCTTATTCCAACATTCTAAATACTCTAATGGATCTGTTTTCTCATTGATGTGGGTTCCTCCCATCAGTCATATTGATCTCAACTACCCATGCTGGTTCTATCCTGTCATGTTTCCCCAAAATCAGCCCAAAGGAGTACACTCAATGATCTGGGACCTTTCCTTAAGTCCTCTTAACATTGTAGTGGAGCACATGGTCTATCTGTCCCTTGTTCTTACTCTGTGACCCTGTCCCCATCTTCTTTCTCAGTCATACAGTTCTTTGATAATATTGTTTACACATCACCCATACAATTACTTTCATTCCTCCCCATACAATAACTTACATATAATATGTTGCAAAAAGTTTAAGCCCATATATCTGAAAAGTTATGAAATATTAAATCTATGTCAGCATTCAGGAGACTCTCTTGGAAAAGCATTTTACATATGTTATTTCATTTGATTTTCACAATGGCTCTGTGAGAGATGTGTTATTATTATCCCTCTTTTACAGATGAGTAAACTGAGACTGAGAGTGTTTAAGTGATTTGCCCAAGTTACCTAGCTAGTGCTCCTGCCTAGTTTGAGGTAGCAATAGAACTCAGATTTTCCTGACTCCAGCATGCTATTCACTAAGTTATCTATTGCAGATTTAACTTGCAGCCTCAGATAAGTGCTTCATTATAAGGAAGAACTTACCTTAGTCTGCTATCTTATTTAGGCTATTTTTTATTTCAACATAATATTTACTGAAAACAGAATGCAAGATATATTAGAAGGAATTAAGCTCAACAGCAAGCACTTTGTCACTATATTCCCCCCAAACTACCCTTTCTACCAAAAAGTTAGACCAATTTACAAGTCACTCTTTCAACTTCAATACCAGGAATAGTCTCTCCCTGTCTAGTCACACCAAAGTAGCACAATCCTTATATGAAACATTGTTTGGTGTTGCAGAAGCAAAGAAAACCAGGTTTAACTAATTTTCCTTTTTAACAAGTTAATGAAATCTCTTGGTTTTACTTTGTTGAAGGATGGAAAGTGATATTAATGCTGTTTGAGTGGTCTAGATTAGTAGCTATAAGGGAGTTGTTAAGAATCCCCTTTAAATTGGCCGTAGATTTTAGGAGTGAAAGAATTCACTCATTCCCAAATTATTAGTTGCAGAATGAAAATTTATTGTTAGATAGAAATAAGTTTGCTAAGAGACTGACTTCTGTAGTGGCAGATCTATGGAAAATGAAGTTTTGCACTGAGAATACAGTTCTCAGTGGACAGAAGGTTCTGGCAGCAAAGGGAACTATCAAGGTTCATCTGCAAAAAAAAAAAAAAAAAAAAACAAACCTTCCTTGAAAGAAGCCATTATATCGAGTGTCTTGGTGAGGCTTGGGATAGCCTGAGCAGGTGAGATCTAGTGGGGCTAATGGGTGGAGTCCCAAATTAGCTCATCTAAAAGTTGGGTTTCAGCTTGAGTTGGAATTTGAATAGAATAAAAGATCTTTAATTGAATAGGGTTAGAATTCTTTTGCTAAGGACTGACCTAACTCCACCTAGATAACAGAATTAAACTGTCTTGTTTCCCTTGAGCAGGGTCCCTCACTAAAGCAGAGTTGAAGGAGATTTTCTCCTTCAAGGATTTTTAGAGTTTTGGAGTCCCTTCCCTTCTTCAATATCACATGGTGCACTGTAACAAAGCCCCAATTCAGAAGGTTTACCTATGGCCCTGGGTGTACTATCTTTGTGTCCTTCAGCATTTAGTACAGCTGCTCAGTTTAAATTAATTAATTAGTCAATCAATCAACAGGTACTTCTTAAGTCTTATTATACACTGGGGACTGTATGAGGTACTAGTAATATAAAAAACAAGAAATAATTCCTTCTCTCAAAGAGCTTATATTCTCTCTGGGAAGGAGAACAATTCATGTAGAATAAATTTGAGATAATGAGGAAGGTCCAGGGCATCAGAAAAAGCTTTGGGCCAAAGGTGATACTTGATCTGAGTCTTGAAAGACAAAAGCAACTCTTTAAGGCAGGGGTGAGAAGGAAATGTGCCTCTGTTATGGGAGACGATGACTAGTTCAAAGGGACAGAATTAAGAGATTGAGTTTTGTGCATGAAGAACAAGACAGTCACTATGGCTACATTATAGAGTTTTGGAAGGAGGGGAACATATATAATGAGTTTGAGTATACATCATACTCATTAATAAATAATGAGTCTACAACATCCAATGTAGGTTGGAGCCAGGTTGTCAAGGATTTTAAAAGCTAAACAGATGAGTTTCTATTTTGTCCTAGATGCAGTTGGGAGCCATGGGAATTTATCAAGTAGGGGAGTGACATGGTCAAAGTATGCTTAAACAAATTATTTTGGCAGCTATGTGGAAGATAGAGTGGAGAGAATCTTGAGATGAAGACCGTTTCAGAGGCCTTTACAATCATACAGGTGAGAGGTACTTAATGTTTGTGGAATTTTACCAAATTAAATTTGCCTTTTTCCTTTTTACAACACTTAAATCTAGAGACACATTTTCCTTTGGATGTTTATAAAAATGTTTATTTTTATAAAAAAGAAATCTTCTAAGCCTAGCTCAAGAAAAATGGTTATTTCTTCTAAATTCCAAGTGCATTACATGGAGTGCAATTTGTGTTTTTCATAAGAGTATCCCAAGGCTTTGAGAATGAAATAACTATTCAGTTTCTTCCTACATATCTAATTTCTTTAAGCTTATGCTTGTGGAATTATAATAGCAATATAACTCTATTGCTAATGGGGAAAGAATTACTTGAGTTCCATTCCCAAGGGCCCTTACAAATTTTCTTTTTCACAAAAGGACTGAGTTCAAACTTGGCCTTTTCTTTATAAACTTCAAAGAAAAGGACAGCAAATCATTTTTTTCTGCAAAGTGTACTAATTTACTGTCTTTGAGAAGAACCACATCTCCTGAACCATTTATAGTGCTTCTAAAAGGCTTAACACAGGCGCCAAACATTCCTATGGAAAAAAAAGGGGGGGATTTATTTTTTTTTTATGGAAACAAACATAATGTTAGTGATTTTCCCCCCTGTTTATTCAATGCAAATTAAAACCACAGCATAAAATTCTCTTCTGTTTTTCCTTTAAAGATTCTAAATGCATCTTAATCTTGAATTTCAATTCCTATTGGAAACAAGCTTCTTTATCTCTTGGTCTGTTTCATTCAGAGATTGCCAATGGAACATCTAACACTGGAACATTTGAACCCTATAAGCCTGTTGATGACTATTGCATCATACAGTTTATTTTTTTCTTCTTTGATGTATTACCTCTAGTTATAAATTCAATTGCAAAGAATATTTTCTTACATAAAATCCTGTTTACCTCCATGGAAGTCCACAAGATTTTCCTTTGACTTATTTTTCCTAATGCAGTATAATGATATTTCCATTTAGATTATTAGTGTAATTTTGAATCTCCAACCTTTCACAACAAGAGCTTGCTAAAGATTTCTATGTAGTGGGTTTGTAGATGGTCTCCTAAAATAGTAGCCATCATAGTCCTAAGTCATTGACAAAAACTCCTCAGGCATAGCTTGCTCACCAACTCAAATTTTCCTTCTGTTTCTGTCCATATATTCTATTCAATAAAGGGCTAAAATTGTGTTTCTCACCATGGAAACACTGTCATTGCCTATAGCTCCATTCAAGTGATTTGTGTGTGATCTTTTCCTCCCCAAATGTCTCCTTGCACTTTTTCTGGACCCTTTTTTTCTTTCTATTTATTGAATCCTAACTTACATCATAATTATTTGCATACACCTTCTTTACCTATGAGATTGTAAACTCCCTAAAAGTAATTTTTCTTCCTTGTATCTACCACAGTGTCTTGATATAATAGACAATGAAAGTCTATTGAATTGAATTAATGTTAGGGATAGAGCTTATATGTGGGATGAAAAGTGGCATAGGCATGGTGTCATATTTTATGATGCTTTGTTTTTCCTGTGCTTTGATTGACATATGATGAGTTCTGTGAACTTTTTCTCCATTAAAATAGACCACAACTCATCTATTTTTTCTTCAAATTTTTCCAAAAATCTTTCATACAGTTTCTTCCCATTTATCTAATATGTTTAATTTTGTATGCCTTCTTCTATGGTTTCAATGTTTTATGGGTACCAATGAACTACTTGATCTGTCCATTTGTTATCCCTTACTCATATATATAGTCAATTCACTTTCTTTTCTAACAAAAATTTTGTTAGTTTTGAGGTGTTTTTTTCAAAAGGGTCAAAAAAGTGTAGAACCTGGGAATAGCAAAGCCAGCAAAAATATAGATTGAACACACATTTAGTAATACTGGGAGTTTTCTGGTATCAGCCACTTGAAATTTTAAAGAGATGTTGGACCTTTAGAAAGGTATGTAGAAGCTATTCACGTGTGAATATAATGATTTAGGTTAGTAGAGGGCCTATGCTTTAAGTGAGGAATGGAGACAACAATTGACCTGGGAAGGAAATATGTCTTCACAGAGGGTCAAGTGGTCCCCTCTACATCTGCAACTGGGGACAACTTTCTATTTATTCTATACTAACATCAAACATATTTTCTGGTCACATATGTCCTAAATTATGTCCTTTACATCACTTCTTGGATAAAAGTCATAATTGACAATATGCATCAGCCTACATATGCCCACCATGTGTTCATCCATTGCTCTCTAAGTCACCTATAATCTTGAAGCCAAATAAGTCAAAAAACAAATCTATCCTCCATATGTTTTAGTAAATGATATAATAGCTTTTAGAGCTAAATCTGTTTAAGAGGTCCAGAACTTTTCCCTCCTCTAAAATGAAGTTTCAACTGATTTTTAAAATCTGATTTCACTTGTGTAGAATAGGTTACATAGATGAATCCAAAATTGAGTTATATACAAACACGTCAGCCAGTAACTAGGTAATAAAATATTTTAGTTTGTTTTCCAACCTGGAAACTAAAGAGGTTAAGTAGTAATTTGGGATACAAATTAGTTGGAAAAATCTATATTTTGTTTATATTTAAAAATACTTTATATTAGTGAAAGGTTCACTGTATTGTATGGACACAATAGAATAATTTGCATGTCTATTTGAATATCTAATACTTTTTTTATTTTAGGCAGAAATCAAAGGTTTAAAATTCAAGTTCATGATGCTGAGTGAAATGAGCAGGACCAGGAGATCATTATATACTTCAACAACAATACTGTATGATGATCAGTTCTGATGGACGTGGCCCTCTCCAACAATGAAATGGGCTAAATCAGTTCCAATAGAGCAGTAATGAACTGAACAAGCTACACCCAAGCAAAAGAACTCTGGGAGATGACTATGAATCACTACATAGAATTTCTAATCCCTCTAATTTTGTCCACCTGCATTTTGGATTTCCTTCACAGGCTAAATGTATACTATTTCAAAGTCCAATTTTTTTTGTTCAGCAAAACAACTGTTTGGTCATGTATACATATATTGTATTTAATTTATACTCTAACATATTTAACATGTATTGGTTGACCTGCCATCTGCCGGGGAGGGGGGGGAGGGAGGAAGGGGGAGGAGGGGAAAAATTGGAACAAAAGGTTTGGCAATTGTCAATGTTGTAAAATTACCCATGAAAATATCTGGTAAATAAAAACTATTATTAAAAAAAACCCAACAATAGCAACTAAAAAAACAAAAAATAAATAAAACAACCCAGTAAATTAAACTAGAAAAAAAATTCAAGTTCAACTGATTAAATGCAATAATCATTTCCTGCTCACGTGCAGTTTTTGTTGTTGCTCATTTATTTCAATTGTGTCCAGCTCCCATTTGGGATTCCTTGACAAAGATGCTGGAGTGCTCTGTCATTTTCTTCTCCAGCTCATTTTATATTTGAAACAATGTAAGATAAAAAGGGTGAAGTGATTTGCCCAGAATTACATAGGCATTCAATATATGAGTCTGGATTTGAACTCATGAAAATGCGTCTTCCCAACTTCAGGACTGGTGCCCTATTCATTGCACCACCTAATTGACCATTCTCATGTCCACAGATATCTTCAATTAAAAAAAAAAAAAAGCTTGGGGAAAAAAAATCCTGTAGAGATCTAAGGAAATAAGAGTATAAATTTATATTTTGCATTTAAAGCTAAATGGGTAGTGGTTATTATAAAAGAAAACATTTCATATTATTAACATATAGAATCATAGGGTGTTAGAGTTGGAGCAGACCTTAGCAATCATACAATTCAGCTTCTATATTTTATATATGAGTACATTAACACCCCAGAGGGGTTAATTAACTTGTCAAAGCTACACTGCTAATTGATATACAAGCCTGGACTACAGCACAAGTGTCCTAAGGTTCAGGCCATTTCTGGCAATGAAATCCTGCCTTGAAGCAATGAGTAGAAAGAATGAACTTCATTAACCTTTAAAATTCTGGTAAATAGTGAATAGGAACCCAATGTACATATAGCCAATCATCATAGGATATTGAAAATTTCTACATCCTTTCAGTTCTGCTACACCATGGGATACTATTTGGATCCATGATAATAAGAGGATTAAGGAGTATGAGTTAATACCTCAACTGACATTATAGTCAGGTAGGATTCTGATCCTCATAGGAATGAATTCTTAGAAGTGAGGGCTATATTAGGTCCCTATCTACTTCTGAAAGCATGTCTAAATTGTCTACTTTAGTGGAGATCAGTATTCTCTGAGTGGGTTAAGAATGGAAGGACTGGGACATTAAAGTCACAAAACATTTCCATTCAATGATGAATCTTTATTTAAATGCAGTTTGCAACATTTTGGTTATAATGATGAAAATAACTGTAGTATAGTGTTCATATCTGTTCCATATCATATCTGTCATTGAGACAGGAAAAAGTAGATGAAGAATTTGTTACGATCCCCTCAAAGAAATGAACATATAATCCCATGCTTAGTAACTTTAACTCTGGTGTAGGCATAAGGATGGATGGAAAAATATGTCACTAGTAGAAAAAATCAAGAGGCTTGTAGCTAACACAAAAATTATATATATATATAACTAATGTTTTCTTTAAGAAAATAGTCCAAAAGCATTGGAACTGGTGACAAGCAAATAACATAATAATAATTAATGAAATGGATTATGTTTTAATAGACAGGAAATTACTCATTAGTAATGCAGGAATCATTCCTGAATCATCTCTCTGTGGACCATCAGACTACATACTTTTTTCAGCAAATATCAAAATTAATATGAAATTAGATGAAATAATAAAATTGGAGAAATTATTGATATATGCTTAAATATTCTAATATGAATTATTAAAATAATTATTTGATATAAATTATGTGGAAAGTGTAGAAGAAAAAAAATTACATAGAACATAGTCATTCCTAACATTTATTCAATGTAAGCCAATTACCATTAAAAGAACAAAAGATAATTGAAAAGAATCTAGTTTGCTTGTCAAAGACTGAGCTATGATAGCAGAAAGCAATACTAATTTTAAATATAAATTCATTTGTAGAATCTTAGGAACAAGAATGGTGAAATATTAAGAGCAATCTCACTTTATAAAATAGCAAGAAGCAGTAAAGTAAAAAAACATGTTTAAAGAATGGTTGGAAAGAAGTACAATAAGCAAATTGACTCCCAGGGTGTTAAAAAAAGAAAAGAAAAGAAAAGAAAAGAAGAGAAAAGAAAAGAAGAGAAAAGAAAAGAAAAGAAAAGAAAAGAAAAGAAAAGAAAAGAAAAGAAAAGAAAAGAAAAGAAAAGAAAAGAAAAAGAAAAGAAAACAGAAGAAATATGGCCAACATATGAAAAATGGAAAAGATCTGTAAAGGTATTTATAACAAACTCTTTTCACCAAGGATAGAGAACCCACCACATTTAAATTCTTATGTTACAGTCCCAGATGTGTTTTATGAGGGAATTAAAATGCTATCAAAGAAAACAAATATGAGAAAAACAGCTGGGATATACCAAATATTCACAAAGGAGATCCATGCTCCAGGTGGCAAAGGAGGCTATGAAGCTCAATGCTCAAGTTGTCTGAAAGAGAAGATAGATATCCAAAGCATAAAAGAATAAAACAAAAACAAACCAACAAACCTCAAAAATTACGCCCCAAAATGACCAAGAGAATATCAGTTACTACTACCAAATATGCCAATTTTTAATTAATTGATCAATGAACATTTATTAATTACTTATTGTATGCCAGGCATAGTACTAATTCATAGGGATATGAAGATAAAAATGAATCACCCTCTTTCATCAAAGATCTTGCAATCAAATGTGAGTGGCAGTAAATCAATGGCATTTATTGAGTATTTATTATGTGTCAGATATGTTGTTAAGGGCTATGGTTAAAAAGGAAGGCAAAAACAAAGTACGTCTGGAAGGAGCTCATATTCTAAGGGGAGACAAAACATGAAAAATAAATTTATATATAACAATTATATATAGAGCCAGATTAAAGGTAATCTTAAGAGAGAAGGCACTAGGATCAGGATAGAGGACTGGGGAAAGTCTATAGAAAATACTTATGATCATGCTCATAAACAAGGACTCTTTAATGCATTTATAAAGATACAAAGTCTATAGCTATCAGATTTACCCAAGAGGACCTTAACTTGGTGATTTGCAAGGAGGGAAGAATGTAAGAAATAAGCATTCATTAAAAGTACACACACACACACACACACACACACACACACACACACACACACACACACAAACACACACACACAAACACACATATAGAGAATCTTCCTATCAGCTTTTGGAAATAGGTTATATTATATTATTATCCTTATTTTACAATTGAGGAAATAGGCAAACAAAAGTTAAATGACTTGTTTAGAATCACAGAGCTAGTAAATGACTGAGGCTGGATTTGAAGTCAGGTGTTTCTGATTCTAAGTATAATGCCCTATCTCCTGTGATACTTAGCTTGGCAGAGTACTTATTGGATACTGAACGATTTCTGATGTAGTTATGATGGAATTTTCACAAAATTCTCATTTCACTGGATCCTTTTCTATGAAAAATCTCAATAAATGTTGATCAAAACATCTCTTTATGTTAATATATTTTCCCATTTATTTAGAAACAATCATGCTCTTTTTTATCCCCAGAGGTTGCTATATGGTAATCTTCAATAATAAAAAAGGATAATAAATATGAGTTCACATTTCTACAACATAGTATAAGTTAAGTAGGCACTTTGTTATAAGAACTGTGTGAAGTAGGTAGTACAAGTATCAATATAGTCACTTTATAGATAAATTGAAGCTCAAAGATGGGAAACAATGTAACCTAGCTCACACAGCTAGGGATAGAATCTGATCTTCCTCAGTTACTCTGACTTTGAGATCAGTGTTCTTTCATTATTTATCACAGTGGATTCACATCTAGAGTGATCCAATTCTTCTCACTGCCTTTGTTTTATGTTGGAATGATTCTCTTTGCTATAGATATTTCTGCACAATGCATTCTCCAGTTCTTCAACTTTCCTGCTTCATGAGTCTTCCTTCCTATTCATTCACATGGTTATTGCTTTCATAGGATTAAGTCAGTCTCAAGTTTAATGAATGATTCCTTAAAGCAACTTGCATTGTATATTGTGGCATATATTTATGTTTAAATTATACTCTTTGCCTTGGTTTATTAAAAGTACTTATATGTCAATTTTTCCACATAATGAAAGGGAAACCTCTGTCTGTTTGTAGGAAGAAAAGGAGGAATCTATGAAGAGGAGGAAATAGGAAATGAAAAAAAGATGGATTGAGGTCCTGAAAATGATAGAAATGAATGTAATCCAAATGCATAAGAACAGGGGTTGGCCTTAGTGAAAAGAAGAGCCTCAGAGTTGAGAGAATCATTCAATCAACAAGCATTTATTAAGCATATACTGTGTTGAAAAGCACCATCATAAAACAGATAAGGTTTAAAGGCAAAAGGAACCCTGATATGTATGTATGTGTATATATACTCTGTGTGTGCATGTGTGTGTGTGTGTACTGGCTGTGTGATTAGGTAAATATTGACTTGCCCAAAGTCACATAGTTATTACATGTTAGAAATGGGATTTGAACACAGATCTTCCTGGCTGAGAGGTCAACATTCTATTCATGTTGCTTTCCATGCAAACATGTACAAGCAAAATAAACATAAGCTATTGTAAAACAGAGTTCTATTTCTTTGGGATCAGGGCAAAGTAGTAAATCTAAAAAAGATTCATGTAGAGAATGGTATTTGGGCAGTTTTTAAGGAAATGAGGTATTTTAAGAGGAAAAAAAAGTGGGAGCATATTCTAGCCATAGAGAGCAATCCTCAGAGGAGAGAAATGTAGTTTTGTATATGATAAAAAACAAGAGAACTAATTTGGCTGTACCTGTAGAATGAGAGAAAAAGAGAATGGGAAATAACAAAAAAAGAATTAGAGGGTGGATGTAGTTTGAAATGTGAGGGCAGCTAAACTTTTCAGTGAAGTGGAAGACAAAGTCATCAACTGAATTTAGAGCAAGAATGGGCATAGGAGCTGAAAGAGAAAATTTAGAACAAGTAGTAGAAGAAAGATGACATAGAGTCAATAAATGATAGAGGAAAGGTTTATAAAGCAACAAAAAAGTCCCAGTTGACATTACAAGTAGTTAAGCCGTACAGAGAGAGACTCATAACACCTGGAGTCAAAAGTACTAAATTCAAATATGGCCATATGGATACCTCATGGCTGAGTGGACCTCAATGATTATTATCCAGTCATACTTCCTTCATCTTACACCTGTGAAACTGATGAGTTTTTTTTTTTTGTTTGTTTGTTTGTTTGTTTTTTGTTGTTTTTTTTTTACTGAAATATATCTTAAATTATATTTCTGTTCTTATTAGATTCAATCCAAATAATTTAATAGCAATTACAGATTAAATAATAAAAGAATAAGATGTGGTAGATGACTGTTACAAAGGAGCCAAGATGGTAGAGCTCAATATTTTTAACTTTAAGAGAGAAGTGTTTGATAGTTAAATGGTCCCTCTTACTTCCTTGCTTATAGGAGTTTAGTTGGATTGTTTATATCATTCTTCCTTGAATCACAATTATTTATATACATTCCTATCTTCCTTTTTAAAGTAAAGGCTAGGAGAGGGTAAAGCCTCAGAAAGGCAAAGTTTTTTTGTGAGGTATTGCTAAGGGGTCATTTCTAACTTTACTCCCAGTGCCTAGGATATATATTAAATACTTTTTTAATTGAATTGAATTGTAATGGTGGTGACAGAGATGAGATCTAGATGCAGCAATATATGACTAAAAGTAGACTATGCATCATACACTGAGAATTAGACATGACTTAAGGAGAAACCCCCAATGGCATGGTCTAGGTTATCACTACTGCCTTTGTCATTGAATTAGACAATCTCAGGGGGAAAAATCAAAACAGAGCTCAAGAAGTTGGTTATCAATAAATGCCACTGCTATCTCCCTCCCTTAAAAAATGAAATTTCTGAGTTGGAACTTTCTTTTTCCTCTGGAACTGAATTGGTAGTGAAGATCATCTCTTCTAAGATGATTTATTTCATTCAGAGTTGGATAAAAAAGCATTTTAGTACATGAAAAATTAAGGCAAGACCAAGATGTTTGAGAAATAAAAATGAAAGGATAATAAAAAGACTTGTTCTTTTCATAGATAAAATAGTAAGACAGATATATAGAGATAAAGATAAAAAAATAAAGATAGATAGATAAAGATAGACTTACAATTAGTGACATTTAGGTGGAACAGTGGATGGAGTGATGAACATGTAGTAAGACAGACTTTGTTTCAAATCTACCTTCAGACAACAACTGTGTTACTATGGGAAATTCAATTAATATCTTTCAACCTCAGTTTTCTCATCTGTAAAATGGGAATTATAATAATAGTACCTATATCCCAAGTTGTTTTTTTTAATTTTATTTATAAATTTTTGGCAGTATATATGCATGAGTAATTTTTTTTAATAACATTATCCCTTGTATTCATTTTTTCACATTATCCTCTCCCTCCCTCTACTCTCTCCCCTTGATGACAGGCAATCCCATACATTTTACATGTGTTACAATATAACATAGATACAATATATGTGTGTAAATACCATTTTTTGTTGCACATTAAGTATTAGATTTCGAAGGTATAAGTAACCTGGGTAGATAGACAGTAATGCTAACAATTTACATTCACTTCCCAGTGTTCCTTCTCTGGGTGTAGTTGTTTCTGTCCATCATTGATCAGCTGGAAGTGAGTTGGATCTTCTTTATGTTGAAGATATCCACTTCCATCAGAATATATCTTCATACAGTATTGTTATTGAAGTGTACAGAGATCTTCTGGTTCTGCTCATTTCACTCAGCATCAGTCTATGCAAGTCTCTCCAAGGCTTTCTGAATTCCTCCTGCTGGTCATTTCTTACAGAGCAATAATATTCCATAACCTTCATATATCATAATTTACCCAACCATTCTCCAATTGATGTACATCCATTCATCTTCCAGTTTCTAGCCACTACGAAAAGAGCTGCCACAAACATTTTAGCACATACAGGTCCCTTTCCCCTCCTCAGTATTTCTTTGGGATATAAGCCCAATAGCAGCAATGCTGGATCAAAGAGTATGCACAGTTTGATAACTTTTTCGGCATAGTTCCAAATTGCTCTCCAGAATGGTTGGATTCTTTCACAACTCCACCAACAATATATTAGTGTCCCAGTTTTCCCACATCTCCTCCAACATTCATCATTATTTGTTCCTGTCATCTTAGCCAATCTGACAGGTGTGTAGTGGTATCTCAGAGTTGTCTTAATTTGCATTTCTCTGATCAGTAATGATTTGGAACACTCTTTCATATGAGTGGATATAGTTTCAATTTCATCATCTGAGAATTGTCTGTTCATATCCTTTGACCATTTATCAATTGGAGAATGGTTTGATTTTTTATAAATTAGGGTCAGTTCTCTATATATTTTGGAAATGAGACCTTTATCAGAACCTTTAACTTTAAAAATAATTTTCCCACTTTGTTACTTCCCTTCTAATCTTGTTTGCATTAGTATTGTTTGTATAGAAACTTTTTAGTTTGATGTAATTAAAATCTTCTATTTTGTGATCAATAATGATCTCTAGTTCTCCTCTGGTCATAAATTCCTTCCCCCTCCACAGGTCTGATAGGTAGACTATTCTCTGTTCCTCTAATCTATTTATGATCTCATTCTTTAAGCCTAAATCATGGACCCATTTTGATCTTGTCTTGGTATATGGTGTTAAGTGTGGATCCATATCTAATTTCTGCCATCCTAATTTCCAGTTTTCCCAACAGTTTTTTCCAAATAATGAATTTTTATCCCTAATGTTGGTATCTTTGGGTTTATCAAAGACTAGATTGCTTATATCCCAAGTTTTTGTGAGGATAAAATGAAATAAAATCTGTAAAATGTTTCATAAAACTAAGATTAGTGCATATTATCGTTGTTGTTTTCAATAAAAAAAAAGTGAGGGAGAATGGCAATACTCTTCCTTTGATATTTCAAAAGATTCATAATATAATTCATAATAATTTATTGACATAAATCGTAGTCTCACTACAGAGTAGGTAGCTTTTATGAGTTTCTGTGGCCAAAACAAAAAAAAAAATCAATGACAATCTATCTCTCTTGACCCATGACTCTTATTCTTGTGATGATCAACCCTGAATTTACCTCTGCAGAACTTTGGATAACCATTTTCTAAGTCTTCCTTTAAGTCTTCCTACCATTGTAAATTTTTCTAAAGATTTCTAGTCCAGTAAGACTATAAAGTTATTAGCCTTTGAGAATGCAGAGTTGTGGGCTGAGCCAAGATAACAGAGAGGACACACACATCGTCTTAGGCTTTCCTTTTCCCTCAATCAATTTTAATGAAATTCACCCTCAGAATTAGTGCTTCACTGTCAGAACCCAGGAATATTGGGAGTGTATCACATTACCAAGTGAAGATAATCTCATAATTCACCAGAAAAAGTCTGCTTGATCTTAAAGGCTTGATACTTCATGAAATGCATCATTTTTGTACCTACTAACAAACACATACACTCAAATACACACAGAATACCTCTTTAATCACACACATCTGCACACATAGATATACCATCTTTGAAGGATAGCACTGAACATCTGTCACAGTTAAGAATCTGTCAGTGATTAGCAGTCATAAAATTGTGATTCTGTTGACACTTCTATCAACAACCTAATAGTCTGCACATTTAATTCTATTAATGGAGGTTATTATAGCACAGTAAAATTTAATTGTTTTGGATGGAGAATGTGCTGATCACTTGGATTTTTGTATTTGAGAATTTCCTATTAATATCCTTTGACCATGTATCCTTTGGGATAATGACTCTACTTCTTATGTGTTTGAATCATTTATGTATTATATATATATATATATATATATATATATATATATATATATATATATATATATATATATATCTCAAAAATAAAAAGTTTATGAGAAAAAAAAGAGAATGAAGAGTTGCCTTTAGAAGAGTGATGATAATAATAGGCAGCTATGTGGCTTAATGGATAGCGTAGAGTGTCTTAGAGTCAAATTCAAATCTAGCCTCAGAACCTATTTGCTTCAATTTCCTCATCTGTAAAATTAGCTGGAGAAGGATATGGCAAACCATTCCAGGATTGCCAACAAAACCCCAAATAGGATCAACAAATAGTAGGACACACTTGAAATAGCTAAACAATAACAACAACCATGGCAACAAATCATTTGCCATTTATCTTCTTAGGACTATTTTAAGGAAAATGCTGTACATACCCAAAAGTTCTATATTAATGTGAGTTATTATTCTTTTTTCTCTGAGGTATTCTGCGTGTATTTGAGTGTATGTGTTTGTTAGTAGGTACAAAAATGATGCATTTCATAAAGTACCAAGCCTTTAACTAGCCCTTTAATTCCCAAATCTATACCTCTAGCCCCAAGCTTCACTTTTGAATTTTTAGCTTTTTCCTGAATATTTCTACCTGAATGTCACATTATCATGGGAGATTCAACATATATGAAACTGAATTTCTCTAAATTCCTACCCTACCCTAAAATTAGTAATTATTCCCAATTTTCTTGTCCTGCAAGAGGAAACATCATTCTCATACTCCTTAGCTCAAAATCTTAGTCATCTTTAAATCTTCTTTACTCTAATATTCTCTTAGATTCAAAGTCCTGTCAAATCTTTACAACATGTCTTATATATTTTTCTTATTTTTCATTCCCATTATAATCAGCTTGCTTTAGGACCTTATCATCTTAAGCAAAGCTAGAATGATAGAATCCAACTAATGTCCCTGTCATAAGCACCCTCTGCTCCAATCTACCCTGTGCCTAGATGACAAATAAATCTTTCTAGAATGAAATTCTCTATTCCTCTCATCAACCTTTAAAAAAAACCAAAATGATGTTACAATTTCTACACTAGAAAGGTCTCATATAACTCTCAGAAATGTAACCTCAATCTAATATTTCTACTTCACTTTCCTCTATTTCTCTTTATGAGACATCCATTCTACCCAAATAGATTTATTCACTGTCCCCAAAACATTTCTTGTACTTTCCTATCTTTAAGATTTTTGTGTCCAATATACTGCTCACAAGCAACTCTCTCCTCTCATTTGTCAAATTATGCAAGTCAATAATAATACCTAGTACTTATCTAATACGTTAAGGTTTGCAAAGTATATTACATATATTAACTTATTTGATCTATGCAACAAACCTGGGGTATATGGCATTATTTTCCCATTTTTAATTTTTTTTTAAATTTTTCCAGCCTATTTTTTTTGATCATCACTGAATCTCTCTCTGGATATATATGGCATTTTCCAGCAAAGGTTTATTGGAATTACTTTGGCTCACTGAACTGCTGAGTAGAGCTAAGCCTTTCATAGTGATATCCCCATTTTTGATGAAGAAATTGAGGCACATAGAAGTGGCTTATGTAGGGTATCAGGTTAGTAAGTTACTTTGAAATTTTAAAAGTGTGAGAATAATTTCTGGATAATTAGTCATTTTATTAATAGTAACATTTTTGAATGCCAAAGATAATCATAGTGGTGGGATCAATACATATATGGCTTTAGAAGAGATATGTTTCTGAGGTGGCAATTAATTCTAGTGGGTTAACAGTTAATGAGAGAATGAATATTACAATGATGGGCTGAGAATAACATGTCATTTTCAACAGAAAGACTTTCTTAATATCCAGACCATTTCTGGCCATGGACAATCTTGAAAAAGAATTTACTTCCAGCCAAACTTTATTCAGTGGAATTCACCTTAGATTAGAAATTCATTGTAAGGTTGAGTAAAGTCTGGTAGAGGTGAAATCTTCAGAGATTGAGTTTTTGAAATGCAGACTTAAGAAAAAAGGGGGAACTTTGGAGCTCCTCAAATCATCATTTGCTAATAATTATTTCTCTCACACTCAAGACAAAATTAGAATTCAGATCTTCCTAAGTCCAACTTCAGAAATCTATTCCACCACCTAGTTGCCTGAATCAATGTTTGCTCTTAAAAACTAAATCTCTATTGAAATCTCTATTCATTTGTAAAATTGGGAGGGTGAACTGGGTAGTTTCTAAGGATTTTTTTCCAGTTCTGGACCCACATTATTCTAGGACACTTCTTGAAATCCAAAAACTTTATTTCAGCCCTCACTTTGATAGTACATCATACATGGCATTTATTTAGCTGATATTCCCATACTTCTTTGAAATATTTCATTCAATGTTCAGGAGGATAATTTTAGAGAGCCCTGGAGAGACTTACATAAAATGATGCTAAGTGAAATGAGCAGAACCAGGAAATGATTGTACATGGCAACATGAATATTACACAATGATCAATTCTGATGAATGTGACTCTAACAATGAGATGAATGATTCCAGTTCTAATGATCTTGTGATGAAGAGAGCCATCTACACCCAGATAACTGAATGTGGATCACAACATAGTATTTTCACTCTATTTATTGTTGTTTGCTTGCATTTTGTTTTCTTACATATTTACTTTCTTTTTTTAATCTATTTTTTCTTGTTTAGTAAGAGAATTATATAAGTGTTTTTACATATTGGATTTAATATATATATTTTAACAAGCAATCCCATCTAGGAAAGGAGGTGGGAATGGAGAAGAAATTCTGAAACTTAAAGCTATGAAAGAGTCAAAGTTGTTAAATTATCCATGCATCTGGGGGTGGAGCCTAGATGGTGTAGAGAACATACAGTTCTTTCTCACCTTCTCCTACAACCCTCAGACCAAATAGCAAATCCAGGCTCTGAATTAGCTCTAGATCAGCAGAATCCATGTATGTTAGGAGTGCAATAAATTACCAAGAGAAGGTAATTTCAAAGATTGCCAGAAAAGGTTTCAATCAGAAATGTAGGGAGGCAACCAAGCACAAACAGGCTGAGTACAGATGCCATTGCAGACAGCTGCAGAGTTCCAGGGTGGTGCAAACTTTGCATAGCAGTGATAGGCTCTGTGATGGAGAATCTATGGGAGGAATCTACAGCAGCAGTGTTGGCTACTGTGCCCTGGTTGCAAGCCAGTAGATCAGCAGAGAAGTTTTAAAACATGCAACACAAACACAAAAGGTAATTAGTAAACCCCAAAATACCAGAATCTCATAGGACCTGGCCATGCTCACCCAGCACTAGGAGTGAGTCAGCACTAACAGTGCAGCCATAGCTGATTATAGAGGAAGCTGTTGCTTGTAGAGAAAGCTTGGAAAAACTCCTCTGCTCTAAAAGCAGATCTTACCTTTAAAAAAATTTAGTAAAAAAGCAAAGAGAACTCTAACAATAGATAGTTTTTTTTTTTTTTTTTTTAATTTTTTTTTATTATATATATATATATTTTATAATATTATCCTTTGTATTCATTTTTCCAAATTACCCCCCCTCCCTTATTCCCTCCCCCCGACGACAGGCAATACCATACATTTTACATGTGTTACAATATAGTCTAAGTACAATACATGTGTGTGAATATCATTTTCTTGTTGCACAATAAACATTAGAATCCGAAGGTACATGCAACCTGGGCAGACAGATATTAGTGCTAACAATTTACATTCCCCTCCCAGTGTTTCTTCTCTGGGTGTATCTACCTCTGTCCATCATTGATCAACTGGAAGTGAGTTGGATCTTCTTTATGTTGAAGATTTCCACCTCCATCAGAATACACCCTCATACAGTATTGTTGTTGAAGTGTACAGTGATCTTCTGGTTCTGCTCATTTCACTCAGCATCAGTTGATTTAAGTCTCTCCAACCCTCTCTGTATTCCTCCTGCTGGTCATTTCTTACTGAGCAATAATATTCCATAACTTTCATATACCACAATTTACCCAACCATTCTCCAACTGATGGACATCCATTCATCTTCCAGTTTCTAGCTACAACAAAAAGAGCTGCCACAAACATTTTGGCACATATATGTCTCTTTCCGCTCTTTAGTATTTCTTTGGGATATAATCCCAGTAGTAGCGCTGCTGGGTCAAAGGGTATGCACAGTTTGATAACTTTTTGGGCATAATTCCAGATTGCTCTCCAGAATGGCTGGATTCTTTCACAACTCCACCAGCAATGTATTAGTGTCCCAATTTCCCCACATCCCCTCCAACATTTGTCATTATTTGTTCCTGTCATCTTAGCCAATCTGACAGGTGTGTAGTGGTATCTCAGAGTGGTCTTAATTTGCATTTCTCTGATCAGTAGTGATTTGGAACACTCTTTCATGTGAGTGGATATAGTTTCAATTTCTTCCTCTGAGAATTGTCTGTTCATATCCTTTGCCCATTTATCAATTGGAGAATGGTTTGGTTTCTTATAAATTATGGTCAGTTCTCTATATATTTTGGAAATGAGACCTTTGTCAGAACCTTTGTTTTTAAAAATATTTTCCCAATTTGTTACTTCCCTTCTAATCTTGTTTGCATTAGTATTATTTGTACAGAAACTTTTTAGTTTGATGTAATCAAAATCTTCTATTTTGTGATCAATAATGATCTCTAGTTCTCCTCTGGTCATAAATTCCTTCCTCCTCCACAAGTCTGAGAGGTAGATTATCCTCTGTTCCTCTAATCTATTTATTATCTCCCTCTTTATGCCTAAATCATGGACCCATTTTGATCTTATCTTGGTATATGGTGTTAAGTGTGGATCCATATCTAATTTCTGCCATACTAATTTCCAGTTTTCCCAACAGTTTTTTCCGAATAATGAATTTTTATCCCTAATGTTGGAATCTTTGGGTTTGTCAAAGATTAGATTGCTATAGATGTACCCTTTTTTGTCCTTTGTATCTAATCTGTTCCACTGATCTACCGGTCTATTTCTTAGCCAATACCAAATGGTTTTGGTGACTGCTGCTATATAATATAGCTTTAGATCAGGTACACTTAGACCACCTTCCTCTGAGTTTTTTTTCATTAGTTCCCTTGCAATTCTTGACCTTTTATTCTTCCATATGAATTTTGTTGTTATTTTTTCTAGGTCATTAAAATAGTTTCTTGGGAGTCTGATTGGTATAGCACTAAATAAATAGATTAGTTTGGGGAGTATTGTCATCTTTATTATATTCGCTCGGCCTATCCAAGAGCACTGAATGTCTTTCCAATTATTTAAATCTGATTTTATTTTTGTGGCAAGTGTTTTGTAATTTTTCTCATATAATTCCTGACTTTTCTTTGGTAGATGGATTCCCAAATATTTTATACTATCAACATTTGTTTGGAATGGAATTTCTCTTTGTATCTCTTGCTGTTGCATTTTGTTAGTGATATATAAAAATGCCGAGGATTTATGTGGATTTATTTTGTATCCTGCCACTTTGCTGAAATTTTGAATTATTTCTAGTAGCTTTTTAGCAGAGTCTTTGGGGTTCTCTAAGTATACCATCATGTCATCTGCAAAAAGTGATAGTTTAATTTCCTCATTTCCTACTCTAATTCCTTGAATCTCTTTCTCGGCTCTTATTGCCGAGGCTAGCGTTTCTAGTACTATATTGAATAGTAATGGTGATAGTGGGCAACCTTGTTTCACTCCTGATCTTACTGGGAAAGGTTGCAGTTACAATAGATAGTTTTTAATGATGAAAGAGAACAGATTTCAAACTCTTAAGGAGACTAAAAGTAGATTGTCTCCAGATGATGCCCCAAACCTGGTCTCCATCACACAAGGCTCTTCTAGAAGAAATTAAAAAGGATTTTAAAAGACAGCTAGAAGAAAAATGGGGAAAGGAAATGAAAACTTTGCAAGAGGGTTTGGAAAATGCATATAACTCATTAAAAGATAGAGTTGATAAAATGGAAAAAGAAAACAACTCCCAGAAAAACGGAATTTGTGAAACAGAAAAAGAAAACCACTTAAAAACAGAATTTGTGACATGGAAAAAGAAAATAACTCCTTAAAAACAGAATTTGTGAAATCGAAAAAAAAAAGTCCATAAAATAAAACAATTCATTTAAAAATTCAATTGGACAAATACAAAAAGAAGTAAAAAAAGGAAATGAAGAAAATAATTCACTAAAATTCAGAACTGAACAAATAGAAATGAATGGCTCCATGAGACAACAAGAATCTGTCAAGCAAAACAAAACAAAAAAAAACTTAAAAATAGAAAAATGTAAAATATCTAATTGGAAAAACAACTGACTTAGAAAATACATCTAAGAGAGACAGTCTAAGGATTATTGGACTCCCTGAAAACTATGATAAAAAAAGAGCCTAGACACTATTTTTCAGGAAATGATCAAAGAGAACTGCCCAGATGTCATAGAATCAGAAGGTAAAATAACCATTGAAAGAATTCACTGACTACCTCCTGAAAGAGAACCCAAAATTAAAACCCCAAGGCATATTGTGGCTAAATTTCAGAACTATTGGACCAAGGAAAAATATTACAAGCATCCAGTAAGAAACAATTCAAATACCAAGGAGTCACAATAAGGATTACCCAGGACTTAGCAGTTTCCACCTTAAAGGATCTAAGGGCTTAGAATCTGATATTCTGAAAGGTGAAGGAACTTGGAATGCTGTCAAAAATAAATTACCCTGTTAAACTGAGCATTTTCTTTCAGGGAAGAAAATGGACATTCAATGAAACTAGTGAATTCTATATTATTTCTGATGAAAAGACCAGAGGTAAACAAAAAAATTTGACTTCTAAATGTAGAAGCATAGAAAAGCAAAAAAAAGGTAAAAAGAAAAGAACTCTTGAGAACTGTACTTCTGTTATGGGTATACACAGAGAGTGCATGTATAATCTGATTTTGCTGTTGTAATATAAAAGAGAAACTAGAGGTGAAAAGGGAAATGGACAGAAAAAAAGGGGAACGTGGAGGTAAAATGAGGGAAATTACATCTCAGGAAGAAGCAAAGACAACCTATTATAATTGAGGGAAAGAAGGGAGGGTGATGAACATTGTGTGAACCTTACTGTCAACAGATTTGGTTTCATTGAGAAACTGCTTTAAATTATAGAAAAGTGGGAGAGGAAAAGGGGAAAGGGAGGGGGTAGGCTAAATAGAAAGGAAAACAAATAATCAAAGAAAGATATAAGAAAGGGGAAAGGTCTTTAAAGGGGGTGGACTACTTGAGGCAAGTAATGCTCATAAGTAAAATACTGAAGAGAATGGAAAGGGGAAAAGAAAAGAGAAAAGTATAATTTGGGTTTAATAAGATGACAGGGAATACAGAATTAGTAGTTTTAACCATAAATGTGAATGGGTGAACTCTCCCATAAAGCATAAGCAGATAGCCTGGATTAAAAGCCAGAATCCTACAATATCTTGGTTACAAGAAACACACTTAAATCAGAGTGATACACACAGATTAAAGGTAAAAGGCTGGAGCAGAATTTATTATGCTTCAAATGAAGTAAAAAAAAAAAAAAGCAGGGGTAACCATCTTTATCTCAGATCAAGCAAAAGCAAAAATTGATAAAATTAAAAGAGATGAGGAAGGAAAGCATATCTTGCTAAAGGGTATCATAGACAATGAAGCAATATCAACATTAAACATATATGCACCAAGGATCTAAATTCCTAAAGGAGAAGTTAAGAGAGTTGCAAGAAGAAATAGACAACAACAAAACAATAATAGTGGGAGATCTCAACCTTGCACTCTCAGAACTAGATAAATCAAACCACAAAATAAATAAGAAACAAGTTAAAGAGGTAAATAGAATACTAAAAAAGTTAGCTATGATACATCTTTGGAGAAAATTGAATGGAGACAGAAAGCAGTACTTTCTTCTTGGAAGTTCATGGAACCTATACAAAAACTTACCATATATGAGGACATAAAGACCTCAAAATCAAGGGCAGAAAGGCAGAAATAGTAAATGCATTTTTTTCAGATAATGATGCAATAAAAATTACATTAAATAAAAGAGGGAAAATAGACCAAAAAGTGATTGGAAACTAAATAATCTCATCCTAAGGAATGAATGGGTCAAACATCAAATCATAGACACAAGTAATAATTTCATCCAAGAGAATGACAATAATGAAACAACATACCAAAATTTATGGGATGCAGCCAAAGCAGTAATAAAAGGAAATTTTATATCACTAGATGTTTATTTGCATAAAATAGAAAAAGAAAATATCAGTGAATTGGGCTTGCAACTTAAAAAGCTAGAAAAAGAACAATTTAAAAATCCCCAATCAAATATCAAACTTGAAATTCTAAAAATAAAAGGAGAGATCAATAAAATTGAAACTAAAAAAAAACTATTGAATTCATAAAACTAAGAGTTGGTTTTATGAAAAAATCAACAAAATAGATAAACCTTTAGTTAATTTGATTAGAAAAAGGAAAAAGGAAAATCAAATCGTTGTCTTAAAAATGAAAAGGGAGAACTTTCCACTAATGAAAAGGAAATTAGAGAAATTAGGAGTTACTTTGCCCAACTTTATGCCAATAAATTTGACAACCTAAGTGAAATGGAGGAATATCTACAAATATATAGATTGTTTAGATTAACAGAAGAGTTAAATAAGCTACTTGTGTACTCCTATTTTAGAAAAAGAAGTAGAACAAGCTATTAATCAACTCTCTAAAAAATCCCCAGGACCAGATGTATTTACATGTGAATTTTACCAATCATTTAAAGAACAATTAACTCCAATACAATATAAACTATTTGAAAAAAATGGGGAATGAAGGAGTCCTACCAAATTCCTTTTATGACACAGCAATGTTACTGATACCTAAACCAGGTAGGACAAAAACAGAGAAAGACAATTATAGACCAATCTCCCTGAAGAATATTCAGGCAAAAAAAAATCTTAAATAAAATATTAGCAGAGAGATTACGGAAAATCATCCCTATGATAGCACACCATGACCAAGTAGGATTTATAACAGGAATGCAGGGCTGCTTCAATATTATCAAAACTATTAGCAAAATTGGCTATATCAATAACCAAATTAACAAAAAAACCATATGATTATTTCAATTGATGCAGAAAATGCATTTGATAAAATCCAATACCCATTCCTATTAAAAGCACTAGAAAGTATAGGAATATATAGGAATAAATAGACTTTTCCTTAGAACAGTCAATAGCATCTATATAAAACCATCATCAACCATCATATGCAATGGGGATAAATTGAATCCATTCCCAATAACATCAGGTATGAAACAAGATTGCCACTATCACCATTACTATTCATATATTGTAGTAGAAATGCTAGCAATAAGAGAAGAAAAAGAGATTAAAGCAAATAGAGTAGGTAATGAGGAAACCAAATAATCACTCTTTGCAGATGATATGATGGTGTACTTAGAGAATCCTAGAGAATCAATTAAAAAGCTATTAGAAGTAATCCACAAGATTAGCAAAGTTTCAGGATGCAAAATAAATCCACATGAATCATCAGTATTTTTATAAAAAAACATCACTAACAAATCCAATTGTAAGAGATACAAAGATAAATTCCATTTAAAATAATTGTTAATAGGATAAAATATTTGGGTATCTCTCTGCCAAGCAAAAGTCAGGAACTATATGAGCAAAACTACAAAACACTTCCCACACAAATAAAGTCAGATCTAAGCAATTAGAAAAATTTCAACTGCTCTTGGATAGGTAGAGCAAATGTAATGCAGATGACATTAGATGACACTAATCTCTTTCCTTAGTGCTATACCAATTAAACTCCCAAGCAATTATTTTACTGACCTAGAAAAAAATGATAACAAAATTCATCTGGAAAAACAAAAAGTCAAGAATTTCAAGGGAATTGAAAAGCAAACAAAAGTGGCCTAGCTGTACCAGATCTAAAATAAGATATAAAGCAGCACTCATCAAAAAGCAGTTGGTACTGTCTAAGAAATAGAACAGTTGATCAGTGGATTATGTTAGGTTCACAGAACAAAATAGTCAATGAATATAACAATCTAGTATTTGACAAATCCAAAGACCCCAGCTTTGGGGATAAGAATTCACTATTTAACAAAACATACTGGGAAAATTGGAAACTAGGATGGCAGAAACTATGCATTGACCCTCACCTAACACCATATACCAAGATAAGGTCAAAATGGGTTCATGATCTAGACATAAAGAATGATATTATAAACAAATTAAAATAATATAGGATAGTTTACCTCTCAGACTTGTGGAGGAAGGAATTTGTGACCAAAGAAAAACTAGAAATCATTATTGATCACAAAATAGATAATTTTGATTATATTAAGTTAAAAAGTTTTTGTACAACAAAACTAATGCAGATAAGATTAGAAGGGAAGCAATAAACTGAGAGAATATTTTTTTTATTTTCAAAGGTTCTTATAAAGACCTCATTTCTAAAATATATATGGAGAATTGATTCAAATTTATAATAGTTCAAGCCATTCTCCAATTGATAAATGGTCAAAGGATATGAACAGATAATTTTCAGATGAAGAAATTGATACTATTTGTAGTCATATGAAATGGGGCTCCAAATCACTATTGATCAGATTAAGCAAATTAAGACAACTCTGAGATACCACTACACACCTGTCAGATTGGCTAAAATGACAGGAAAAAGATAATGAATGTTGGAGGGGATGTGGGAAAAATGGGACAAAGTGGGATGCATTGTTGGTGGAGTTGTTGATGGATCCAACCATTCTAGAGCAATTTGGAACTATGCTCAAAAAGTTATCAAACTATGCATACTCTTTGATCCAGCACTGTTTCTAGTGGACTTATATTCCAAAAAGATCTTAAAGGAGGGAAAGGGACCCACATATACAAAAAATGTTTGTGGCAGCTCTTTTTGTAGGGGCAAGAAACTGGAAATGGAGTGGATGCTCATCAATTGGAGAATGACTGAATAAATTATGGTATATGAATGTTATGGAATATAATTGTTCTTTAAGAAAGACCAGCAGGATGATTTCAGAGAGGCCTGGAGAGACTTGCATGAACTGATGCTAAGTGAAATAAGCAGAACCAGGAGATCATCATACATGACCACAACAAGACTATTATATTGATCAATTTTAATGGACGTGGCTCTCTTAAAAAATGAGATGATTCAAACCAGTGTCACTTGGTCAGTGATGAAGAGAGCCATCTACACTCAGAGAGAGAACCATGGGAACTGAGTGTGGATCACAACATAGCCATTCTCCCTCTCTCTATTGTTTGCTTGCATTTTATTTTCTTTCTCAATTTTTCTTTTTCTTCCTTCTTGATCTGATTTTTCTTGTGCAGCACGATAACTGTATAAATATGTTTACATATATTGGATTTAACATATATTTTAATATATTTAACATGTATTGGACTATTTGCCAGCTAGGTGAGGTGGGGGGGGGAAAGAGGGGAAAATTTGGAACAAAAGGTTTTGTAAGGGTCAATGTTGAAAAATTATCCATCCATATGTTTTGTAAATAAAATGCTTTAATAAAAATTATCCATGCATATATTTTAAAAATAAAAAGCTTTAAAATTTTTTAAATGAAATATTTCTTTCATTATTTATTGTCTTGAACTGCTAGTTATCTCTCACATTCATACATAGTGTTTGTCAGATTTTCCCTACTATGTTGTGTAGTTTCTTACTTCTCCATAGTACTGAGCACATGGTCTTATCCATAGCTTCTCAATAAATATTTGCTGATTGATTGATTGACCTTTTTATAGAATCAGCAGAGCACAATGAGAAAACACTGGATTTGGCATCAAGAAGACTTAAATTTGAATCCTGCCAAATTCTGACACTGAATATTTATGTGATACATTGAAAGAATGCTGAATTTTGAAAGGACTTGGATTCAATTATGGCTTTTTCAACTATTACTTGTGTGATGTTAGGTTAGTACCTTACTATCTATGGGCTTCATTTCCCTCATTTCCTCAACTGAAGGGGATGGACTCAATCACAAAGATCCATCTCATCTCTAAATTCATCATGATCCTATAAATTTTCTAAATCTTTATTTATCCATCTGTAAAATGGGAACAATACTTATAATAACTATTTTCTACAGTTAGTATGATGAAAATAATGGAAATTTGCAAACTTTTAGTGTGCTTTTTCAACATCACTTACTATTATCATTGTTGTTATTTAAATTCTAATTTGAAAGCATCCTCATATAAGATGATTTTGCTATAATTAGAGCTTGTTTCTCAGATAGGCTTGGACCCAACACAGCTTTGGCAGGCAGCTATACTATGGTAAACTTTATTGTTTCTCAACCAAAATTGAGAAACTAGTAAATTAACTAGTAAATTAAAATTCTTTACTGCCAAGTGCAGTCCTCTGAGACATCACTGCAGCTCTCAGGGGCAAGAACTTGGAACTAAGGAAGAAGAGGGAACATAATGTAAAAAAAAAGCGGGGGGATGAGGCACTTGTTCAAATTTTCAAGTTTCTCTTACCAACAACAGTCATAATTCAGTGAGGAGCTCAATTTGGAGAAAGTATGAGAGGGAAGGAATAATGCAACACAGCTAAAAGTATTATGCATAAATAATTAGCTCTAGGTAATATAGTTACAGGAAACTAGGCAGCACAGTGCAGAAAGTCAGGAAGACATGAGTTCAAATTTGAGATCAGACATTTATTAGCTGTGTGATCCTGGTTAAGTCATTTAGCTTTGTTTGCCTCAGTTTCCTCATATATAAAATAAGATGGAGAAGAAAATAGCAAATCACTCTAATATATTTGCCAAGAAAGTCCAAATGGTTTTACAAAGAGTTGGACATTATTGAAATGATCAAATCAAAAAATGCAGTTAACTAATCAACCAAGACTTTATTAAACACTTAATGTGTGCCAGAAACTGTTATGTACTTGGAAGACAAAGATGACAGAAAACAGTTATCTTTCTGTTGAAAATGAAATGGGAAATATTCCCTGGTCTTTGGAACTCACATTGTATAAAAAGGAACCAAAAATATACATGATAATATATGCAAAATAAATATTTTCAAAGTAAATGCAAAAGTGTTTTTCTTTTTTCTATGCTGGGATGTGAAAGCACTAGCATATGAGTATATTGGGAACATATAGGAAGTAGAATTTGAGGCAAGCATGGAATGAAGCTAAGAATTTTAAGAGATTGTGATGAGGTCACAGGAAATTTTAGTCATGTGGGATAACTGGTACAAAAACACAGGGATGGGAGAAGACCAGCAAGAAGGCAAGTTTTGGTGGATTGTAGAGTCTGTGATAAAGAATAATATGAACCAAAGTTGAAAATATAGGCTTGAGCTAGGTTGTGAATGGTTTTAAATGCTTCAGTGAGGAGTTGGCATGTAGTTGTAAAGATAATAGGATATAGAGGAGTGTGTACTACATGATGTAAGCTTCTCAAAAGAAAGGACTGCCTCATTGCTTGTATCTGTGCTCCAAGAAAGTATATGGAACATATAAAATACATAATGATTACATAGGTATGCATAGAGTGGGTACATAGTGTACTGGTCAAATATTAACATTTATTATTCTCTAGAGGAGAACTTGGGTGTAACCTGCCCATGCTCTATGTGTTACAATGATTTCTTGATTAATTAATTGATTCTTTTCTAAAGACTAAATTTTAACTGATATTGTTTGCTTTTGCACTGTCAGTTGTCCAAGTATAACTTCCTTTCTTTCTCCCAGAAAGACAGCCTATCTAAAAAATACATTTTTTTTAAAGAAAAAGAGAAGAAAAATAAGCAAAACTGATACACACAAAAACAAGTCTGAAAAAGTAAAATTTTCCACATTTATAAATTCTCCTGCAAAAGAGTGGGTGGATTTCATAGAGTCATACTTATTCTTTGAAATTGTGCAATATTAACACTTGCTTTGTTGTTGTTTTGCATTGTTGTAGTTATTGTTTTTGTTGTTTTCTTGGATCTACTTCCTTCATTCTTTATCAGTCCCTGTCTTTACTTGCCTCTCTGAATTTATCATACTTATCATTTCCTACAGCACAGTAATATTTCATTGTATTCATGTTTAACAACTTTTTAGCCTTTCCTCAAATAAAAGGAATCTACTTTGCTATTTTACTACTACAAAAAAAGTGCTTCTACAAATATTTTGGTGTACATGGGATCTCCCAATAAATTATCTCCTCAGGATATATACTTACATCTGTGGAATTTCATTGGGTCTGAGGTGTGGACGTTTTAGTCACTATTTGCATAATAACAAATTTCTTTAGAAAATGTTTGCACTGTTTTACAGTTCTGCCAACAATGTACTAGTGTACCTATCTTCCTACAACCATAACAACACTGATTATTCCCACCTTTTGCCAAATTTTTGGCCAGTTTTCTTGATCTGGGGTGAAATCATAGATCCTCCACTTTGCATTTTAAAGCTAATTGGTACAATAGAGTGCTAGCCTTGGTGACATGAAGACCAAATAAAAATCCTGGCCCAGATAATTACTAGCTTTGTAACCTTGGACAAGTCATTTAATCTCTATTTGCCTCAGCTTCCTCATCTAATAAATGGGAATAATAATAGGATCTACTTCCAAGGATTGCTTTGAATATAAAATGAAATATTTGTTAAGCATTTTGTATACTTAAGACATTATATAAATACTGCCTATTAGTAAGAGTAGTGACTTGGAGTATTTTTTCATGTCATTATTAATAGTTGATAATAATTAGAGAACTATTGACCACTTTTCTATCAGAAAATGAATTTTGATATAACATATATATGTATGCATTGTTTTATCAGAGAAGTACAATAATTTTACCACTTCCCATCATAATTTAAATGGATTAATTTTGTTTGTGCAGAAGATTTTCAGTTTCATGTAATTCAAGTCACCCATTTTATCATTTGTAATTTCCTCTTTCTCTTCTTTGGCAAAGAGTACATTTTTATCTGTAGTTATGAAAGGTATATGATCTGTTTCTCTTCTAATTTTAAAAAAAGGTATAATGCATAATATTTTAATATATCTATTTTGGAATTTATTATGGAATACGATGCAAAATGTGGGTCCAACTATATATTTTTCCAGATTGCCTTTCAATTTTCCCCACAGTTTTTATTAACAAGAAAGTTCTTTCCTGAGTAAAAGTTACATTTTTTGGAGATTTATTGAACACTATGTTATTGAGGTGCATTGTTTCTGATTTTTCTGTTTCCACTGCTCTTCTGTCTTTAACTCTTAAGCTTTGATGACTGCAATTTTATAGATGTCTAGAGGTGCTATTCTTTTGACATTCAAACCTTTCCCCCCTCATTATTTCCTTTGATGTTCTAGATTTTTGTTTTTTCCAAATGAATTTTTTTCTTATTAAGATACATAAAGTATCTCTGAAATTGACATAGCATTAATACCATGATTTAATTTTCTAGTATTGATATTTTATTATATTGTCTCAGTCCAGCTTAGCCCAGCACAGACTATAAATTCCTCTAACCACTTAAGTTGCCCTTTATTATAAGAAACACGCTGTAATTTAATCAATTTGAGCATTTTGTGTCCTTTGATATACTGATTAAAGATGACAAAATTTTTATTTGTAGTTATTTGCAATATAATTTCCCTTGCTGTCACTATCTCTTGGAATTTTAAAAATGATTTTATACAAATATTATTAACTTCTGAGAGTTCATTTTGTGTTTTGCACTTTGCTGATGCTTTAATATCCAATGGAACAACACTGGCTAATGCCAAATAGTAAATTTGTATGACAGTGGAAAAGCCCCAATTTGGAGCCACATTCTTGAAAGGATGAATTATTAATAATTTATGGTCACCCAATAATGAGGAAGTAAATCCCCAAAGAAGGTATGAGGTTAATTTTTCTACCCTGTGAAAGAAATGATTTTTAATAGTCAATGATTTGGGGGGATTCAGGTACCTCCTTTTTATCCTCATTTTAAGACCTCTGTCTCTGAAGGTTTAGTTAACCTTTTCTATCCAGAACCCAAGCATATATCAGAATTACTGAAGAAGGTGGCTTGGGGATGGGGTTGGAGTGATGCAAGGAAGCAGGCAGTTTGGGAAAGAAAATGGGAAGGGAGAGGAGTATAGACATTTGTATAACCATGGATCAGAATTGGAATCACTAGGGCAGAATTTATAGCAAATGGAGAAATGCTCCATGGTCAAGAATTTGGGGAATTCCATTTTTAGAGGATTTGATTGTGGAAAATGGATTAACTCTTAACCATTACATCAAGAAAGTGGTCCATAAAAATATCATCTCAAAGTTATCAATATCACCTGAGAATTAGTTAATTTGCATAACATTTTGCTGGTTTCATTATGCTTGTCTGGAGTTTTGTTGGAATACATGGCAGAGCTATTGGAATATGAGGGAGCCGCCTGACAGTGCCTCCAATTTACCTCATTTCCAGTCCACAACACCTGTCAGCAAAGGCTGCCTTACAACTCCTTCATATGTTATGATGCATATCTGTGAAGGCTCTAGGAGAATTGACTTGTCCCTTAACAGAGTTTCTCTCCAGTTTACAGACCAAGGACAACTAGAAGATCCAAGAGCCATGGAGTTGGGTCTAATTTGGCTTCCCCTAATTTGGCTTAGGATATGATCTCCAGTTAATTTTTGAAGCTGTTGTCAATGGCTCTTATGATACTTAATTTTTGAGATAGCTTTTAAATATGTTATGTTCCCATAATCTATGGGAAGAATTTTAAATTGATTTCTATATTTCCCTTTTGTAATTTTCTTTAATTCTTCAAGAAATTGTTTTCTTGTATTAGCTATTTTTAGATTTATACTAATTGGTGGGTGAAGATGGTCTGGAGGACCAGAATGAGACATAATTTCAACACATAGAGGAATCCTCCATTCTCCCCCAACTTTAATTGATCATGTCAGAGAAACTAGACTAATATCTGACAGCGCATTGTACAGGGATTGAGATCTGAACCAAAAAGGCACAATATATATAGTTGTGAATGATAGTTTACCAAGGAAAACACCTTTGGTGATAAAGAGAAGTGCTAGCTACGAACTTTAGAAAGGCACTTATGCTTGGAGCCCAACATAGAGTCTCATATAATACCAAAAATATGCCACAAAGGGAGAAAAGAAATTGTAATATAAGAGGTGAGTTCCATATGTATACTTCCATATGTGCATTTCTACTGTAATACTCTTGAATTTGAATGTATTCTTCTTGTGAATGCAACAAAAGATTTTGAGGAGGGTTGTTTTGTACCAACTATTCTTGCTAAATTTTCTCAGTAAATCTCTCTTCCAAAACTTATGGAAACAACTAGTTTATGATCATGCTGAACACAAGAAACAGGGTCTCCAATACAACAATACTAGAAGTTCACCCCTAGGGCTTACTGATTCTCAGAACTGTGGAAATAAAATTCAATCGCATCTCTACTGAAACTGAAAATGTAAGCTTAGGTTGAGGTGAGTTGCATTTATTTTGAATGAATAAATATCAAAGCATATTATGCAATACTTATTGATGTTCATGTTATATTACTCTAGAAGAATGCCATCTTCCTAAAGGAAGAGATAGTTTTGTTTTGTTTTGGTTTTGGTTTTGGTTTCCTAGATCTTACCTAGAAAATGTTGGTTAAATTGAATTAAATTAAACTATGTACATCTTAAAGCTTGAAAGTGAAGTTTAATTTACTTAGTTGTTAAAAGATCTCAGTAGGCACTTCTATGATGTCATAGCTAAATATTATAGTCAAGTGAAATTTCAATTCAAGTAATCACCATCTGCCATTCATTCTCCTAAAGTTTCTGTGGCAGAATTCCTTCTCTTTGCCACTCTTTTTGTTTTATACCTGCTGAGTTTTCATTATTCCAGAGGCTATTTATAACAGAAAATGACAAGGGCCTTAGGGCCTTTAGACAATCATATAGTGTTCTTGGCTATTGTGTGCCCTGGAGCAGCTGAGTTTGGATAGAAGGTCTATAAATGATACTCAGGATCTCACCTTCCTCAGAAGCTTCACCACCTACCATGGCAAAATTTTGCTGTAAGGGAGGGGGCACAAGAAAAACATATGCAAGTATATATGTTTTACAGAAAAATTTATTGGGTATTCATTTCCCACCATGAACTTGAGGATCATAGATATACAAATAGAAAAGGCCTATGATGTCATGTATTCAACTTTCTCACTTTAGGCAGAAAAAACTTATTCCCAAGAGATTAAAAAAGCAGGCCAATGTCACACAGTTAGAATAAGTTGTGTTTTAAATCCATATCGTGTGACTCCAAAATCATTGTTTTCCCTCTGGATTATGATCCCTCTGTTGTTTGAGAAAATAGACTGTCCTTTGTTTAGTATCTTCAACCCTTAGCATAGAGTCCAGCACATTTTTGAGGAGTATTAAACCTGTGATTTCATCTCCACAAATGCATATCAACATCTCTTTTATAAAATCTAGATTCAAAGAGATACTTGAAACATTGAGAGATTAAGTGACTCCCCTCAGATCACCCAGGCAATATATGTTAGAGGGAGGATTTGAATTCATTTCTTTCTGACGATGATGCCCAGCACCCATCAAGAGTGTAATAACTGCTTGTTGGGTTGAATCTATTACTTATTTAGCAGTAACATATTTTGTCTGTTCTAGTTTCCCAGTTCTTTGATTGGAGTATAATTTCTGACCCTTGCATATGACTCCAGTCTGAAATAAATCATATTCCTGTGTTGTCAGCTTTTTATCTTTTTGTTCCTGCTGTTAGATCTCTGAAGTTAGCCAGTATGATACAAAATTTTGTACTTCTCAAAATTAAACAAAGCCAAAACAACGGCCTCTTCTGGATGAACTGTTCCTCTGCTGAAAAGTCTGTAAACAGAAAAGAAAAGAAAACAAAAAGAATTACAGAAAGGGACACAAAAATATCAAGTAATTTTGTTATTACATTTTCAAATTATATGTGGAAAAACAAACTACATTCCAGAAATGTTGTTTTCTTTGTCAAATTGAAAAAGCATTGTTAAGTGTTTTCTATGAACCAGGCACTATGCTGAGTGATGGGGACACAAAGAAAGGGCAAAATGGTTCCTTGTCTCAAGAGGCTCACATTCTAATGGGAGTTGTGACATAATAGAGAGTTCAGTTACAGGACAAATGGAAAATTCCAGAAATCCTGAGGGTATAGTGGTGGACAGATGGCAAGGTTTCTCCATCTGCATCAGCAGGTCAGATGATAGTGTCCAGGAGTTTGGAGGGGACAGAGAGGAGATTTTTAAATTATGTGTATGTGTGTTTGTCATGAACCCCTTTCACAGTCTGATGAAGCTTATGGATTTCTTCCCAGAATTTTAAAAAAATTTAAATACATAGGATTACAAAGGCAATTAATTATAATGAAATACAGTGTGTCGCAAAATGCAAAGCTGTTTTAAGCTCTAATGGCTTAAAACTGCACTAAGATATTTGGAATACTTTGTACAGTTATCAATATATCTATATCTATATCTGGATAACTTCTGAGGCAATTGGGGTTAAGTGACCTGCCCAGGGTCACACAGCTAGGAAGTGTTAAGGGTCTGAGACCAGATTTGAACTTAAGTCCTCCTGACTTCAGAGATGGTGGTCTATTTACTGTGCCATCTTGCTGCCCTCAGATATCAAAATATTAAGAAACTATCTTTGCAAAACCTTAGGGTAAAGACAGGAGAGATTGTAAAGTCTAGCAGATTTCAAGATATAGTGTCATATGCAAGATCAACTTTCAGTTGGGAATGACCAACTCAAGTATGTGATATCAAAAGTCTCATAGCTTCTTCTACCTTTAGTAAGACCAAGAAGATTGCTTGGGCATCATGAATAAATGAAAAAAAAATCATTAAGCACTTACTATGTGCCAAGCACTGTGATATGGCATTTGAAAAAGGAGACAAAAAAACCCATCCACAACTTGGAAGGTTATTAAAATAGTTTAGAAGAGAAGAGATAAAACTACTTTTCCTACTGGTCAAGGCAAAGTATCAGAGAGCCCAGATAATGATTTAGAAACTGTAAAAAAAAAAAAAAAAAAAAAAAAAAAAAAAAAAAAAAAAAAAAAGTAACTGGAAGAAATAACCAGAACAAATTTATGTGTTTTTGAGACTTTTTGAGACCAAAAAAGGCAATTAGAGAGGAAAGGAAACAATTAAGAAGCAGAAAAAGGAGAGAGGAAGAGAAAGGAGCTACAAAAGGAAGCTTCGACTTGTGTCTTCTGGCCTGTGAGTTCTTGGTCTGCTTTCTACCACCTCCTCTCTCTTCCAAGTAACATGTGGCATGATCTAATTCCCTCTTTTCTCTCAAACCTTCTCTGCCAGGAACTGAAACAGAAAATTTCCTTCAGCACTTTGTAGTTTCCATATGCTTTGTGGAATTTGTCATCGTTAAAGGTTTCCAAAGTTCTCTGGTTGGTTTGTAATCTTTGCCAGAGAAATTAGCCTTTGAAACGGCTAGGTTATATTCTGTGAAGGAAGGGTTCACCTGCCCTCAACTTGATTTAATTCTTTGCTAATGAAGTTAGGGATCAAAGTGGGAAAAACATACCTAAGCCAGAATACATAGGAGGGGAAGAAGTATGAAACTGGAAAAGCACTTTTGGGAAAATATCAGTCTATACAAAAAAGGATGATATGAAATGAGAAGTTTCTTTTGAATTACTGACAAGACCATGGAATGAGAGATCAACTTGATCAGATGTTCTCTTAAGTGGCTCTGGGAATTCTGGCAAATAGCAAACATGAGTGGAGATCTGTGAAGATCTTTTAAAAAAAGAAACAAGAACTCTACAAAGCACAACAAATTATTCTATGGAATTGCCTATATAACTTCTAAAGTTTGAAAGTATCCTGCCAGCTTAATCCCTAACTTTAAAAATATGTAGCACATGTTAAATATTACAAAATGTTGCTACTTAATAAAACTTCCCTGCCACATGAAGTTATTCCTTAGTCCAATAAATACAGCTACTTGAATAGCATCAATGTTTGGGCTAACTAGCAATTAAGTATCTTCTCCCAAATCAGCTTTCTCCATGAATAAAGTAGTTATTATATATAGCACATATTTACACATGGTCAGTCTCTGATTTTTGTAAAGGGATTGTACTCCCAAAGTGACTCTATAATTTGGTTATTAGGAATGCATTTTCTTCATATTGGTGATGTTATAAATGATGATTTGATTCTCAAGCTAGTCCACAAATGTCCATTTAACTCATAATGTAGTTGAATTACATAAAACTTATAATACATGGGACTTTAAAGGGGCACTGAGACCAGTTGTCTGACCGTATTCAGTAGTCAGTCAGTCGTTTCCATTTATTCTCATCTATATCTTGCCACTGGATCCAGATCACTTCAGAAGAGAAAGTGAAGCTTGTGACTTTGCATAGCCCTCATTCACTTCAATCCAGTTCACTTACATGCAAAGGCATCACTTCCTCACACTTCCTCACATAGTCCTCTTCAAGACTGAAGGATAAACAATAACCTTTGTGAGTAGGAGTAAGAGTTAATCTACTGGAAACCCAACTGGAATTGGCTAGCTGGGCAACATAACTCCTCTTTTTTCTTTTCTTTCTTCTTTTCTTTTCTTCTTTCACTTTCCTTTCCTCTCTTCACATAGTATCACTGAAACCTCACAAGATATGTTGGGGTTTACAGGCTAGGATCATGCTTAAACCCAAATCACTCTGGTTCTTGTTGATTGACCACATACACACATGTCTTTGCATACATTCATACATATACATACATATATATATACACATATGCGTGTACATATACATGTGTGTAAGTAAAGGGACCATTCTCTAGCACAACATGCTATCATTGCTTTTGCTTGCCAGTCTCTCCTAATTCCCAGGGCTTCAGAGAAATCTCTGATAAATATTAATATCAAGCTTATCTCTTCCTGAGGTCATCAGAAATCCTCTGGCTGCTGTCTCATAGGAATGCAGTTAAAGCACAACAGAACACCCAGAACAGAAAAGAACTTGCAGACAAGTTCAGGAACTTTATTCAAGTGGGTTACATCCTACTCTCTTAGTACTTTCTTAGTTCCTTCTCTTAGCAGAGCTCCAGGTGAAAAGAATCGGACTCCTCCCCCACTGAGCTTATATCAGGTCCATGAGGTCACAGGCATAGCCAATCAGAGATGGGAACATTTCCCCTTCCTGAAGTGACTTCATAGTGTTCAGAGTTCCCATTGTGGCTGGAGCTCCCACCCACAAAGGTGGCCTCTGTGTACTCATAGCCAATCACATTCTGGTATCTCTAGGCCATATAGGCCTGTGTTACATCCTAATTGTGCTTGCCTGACCTCTCTTTGACCCTAACACTCTAGCTAATTTATTACCTAGTCTTTTTTTTCCCCCTGAGTCAATTGAGGTTAAGTGACTTGCCTAGGGTCACACAGCCAGGAAGTATTAAGTGTCTGAAGTCAGACTTGAGCTAAGGTCCTCCTGCCTTTAGGCCACTACCAATGAGCGATCCCTTATTACCTAATCTTAGTCACTGATTGGGCATTGCCTCAGTGAAACTAAGACCTGTTAAAGACTTTAACTTAAAAAGGCCAAGATCTCCCACTGCATGTAGGGTCATCTCCAGTTATACTAATCTACATCTTGCCATTGGACCCACATGGCTCCGGAGAAGAAAGTAACACTGGTGACCTTATATAGCTCTGCTTCACTTAAATCCAATCTAAGTGATACTGAAAGGTAGCTACAGTAGATAAGGTGCCATATTTAAAGTCAGAAAACTCATTTTCCTGAGTTCAAATCTGGTCTCAGATACTTATAAGCTGTGTGACCCTAAGTAAGTCACTTAACCCTGTTTACTTCAGTTTCCTGGGATTGATAAAATGAGTTGGAAAAGGCAATGGCAAACCTCTCTAGTATCTCTCCCAAGAAAACTGCCAATGGGGTTGTAAAGAGTTAAACGTGAGTGAAACATACACAGCAAATATATTTGAGATGGCTCTTTTTATTTTTTTTTTCCCCCTGAGGCTGGGGTTAAGTGACTTGCCCAGGGTCACACAGCTAGGAAGTGTTAAGTGTTTGAGACCAGATTAGAACTCCAGTCCTCCCGAATTCAGGGCTGGTACTCTATCCACTGTGCCACCTAGCTGCTCCTCACAGCAAATATAGTACTGACCAAAGTTTTGGTTATTAAAATGGTACAGTGGATAAAGTGGAGTCAGGTAAACCTGAATTCAAATCTAACCTCATATATTTACTAGCTCTGTAATCCTGGGAAAGTCACTAATTTATTTGCCTCAGTTTCCTCAACTATAAAAACAGAATCATGATAGCATTTATCACACAGAGTTCTGAAGATCAAATGAGATAACATTTTTATAAAGTCCATAGCACAATGCAGCCTAGCATAATAGGTACTATATAAATGATTATTTCTTTCCCTTCCCTTTCTGCTGAAATTTTCCTATGGATTGAGACTTTATAATCACCACAATCCCTGCTAATGCAGTCAGAAAAGAATGGAATCATGCTAGCTTCTGCAACTGAGCTGCTGGTTTTATATTCATTTTCTTCCTTCATTTAATCTTCTGGTCTATTGTCTATAGCTCCAGATCATTTTACACCATCATTTGAGGAAGAGAAATGCAGTCACACTCCTATTACATCAACTTAATAGGTGGAAGCAGAGTATAGTGGAATCAGCAGCAAATCTGGATGCAGAGAACCTGGGTGCGAAATCTGACTCTTCTCCATTCCTCCTTCTGTGACCATGGATAAGCTACTACTCCATTCCTCTGGAATCAATTATCCTCTTCTGTATAGTGATAGCTCTGTGCTAGATTATTTTACAGATACTTCTAACTGTAAGCCTATGATCCTACTCTCTTGGTTCCTAAGAGTCATTTGTGATAGAAGGAATGAGGAAAGAGAAAAGTATTTTGTGTGGGGCTTTTTTGTGGTATTCATTTCACAAAGATAAAGTGTATCTTTGCTATTAGTCCAATTTCCTTTGGGCATTCCTCTATTCTAGCCACAGATGTCTTTCTGCTTTCCTAAGTCTCCTGCTATAACAGACTATCATAAATCACAAAGTATTTATTGCTCTGTCATTTCAGTCGTGTCTTATTTTTCATGACCCCACTTAGGGTTTTCTTGGCAAAAATACCGGAGTGTTTTGTGATCATTTTTTGTAGATAGGAACTGAAGTAAATCAAGTTAAATGATTTGGCCAAGATTGATTGGCCAAGATTACACCGTGAGGAAGTATCTGAAGTCATATTTAAACTCAGATCCTCCTGTCTTCAGACCTAGTGTTCTATACACTGGACCACTTCATCACAAAGTAAATCTTGCTCTAACTTTACTTACCTCTTCTTGTACAATAATGAAACTTTCATTTCCTTTTCTTGACATTAAAAAGCAATCTCATTAAGCTGTATAATATTAAGATGTGAATTATAGCCATATATGCTTTTATCCCTAGGCCTAAAAAAAGGAGCAGGATCAACTGGATCCTCAAAATACAAAATGCATAGTTGTAGAGGGATGGAACTCTGAAAAGGTGTACTTGAATCTAAGACAGCAGAGCACTTAAGGCTAAGTAGTACCTATTCAATGTGAGATAATAGTTATATAAACATATTCTTAGATGATATGGTGATGTCATGGTTCTCCTCAAGATTGGTGAAGTAATTGTAGACAAGGATTGGAGGGCTGAGGGAGAGGGTCAGAGTCTCTCTGCAGAAGCAAGCTAAGGAGAGAAGACTTCAGGCTCCACAGTCCAGAGTCTAGGAGTCATCTTTGATGAGCCACATGGCAGCTTGCCTGACTCCTTCACTTCTCCTAAAGACCAAGGACTTTGACTGATCCTGACTCTGACTGATCCTGAGGCCCTCCAGAGAGCTAGCCCAGGCATTATACATAACCAGTGAGAAAAGTGGGTCAGGCCTTGCATTTCAGGCATACTGACACTCTGCTTTGATATGAGTTACATAATCTTAATTGCCTCATGCCTTTTCTGGATCCAACTTTTCAAACTCTAAGCTACCACTCCCCTCTCCCCCTCACTTTTATCTCTACACTGCATGTTTCAAGTACATCTTCAAATGGGAATTCTTATTGGACACCATTTTCCCACCTGTCCTAAATCATCTGCCCATGAGTGGGTTTGCAGTTGGTGACCATTTTGCCACCAAATGACCACATTTGTGGTCAAAACACAAATAATTGATAGAATCAAACTTCCCATGAAGCATTTGCATTTTAATAAGATGAAACTAGTTAAGCAAATTTAATTTCTAGTAAAAAAATTTCATTTAGCAAACTGAAATTTAAAATTCATACATTATGGGGAAAATATTTTGGGACAAAGGAATCTAATATGCAGTTAGAGACTGCCACCTAGACTATCTCTAATTTTCACAGATCATTCTATTTCCTCACTAATGAAGACACAGTTTCTTTATAAATTCCAAGTTCATTTATGCCAATTCACCTGTGAAAAGACAAAGAGCATGTTTGGGGACTCACCAGAGAAATAATTTTTCATTTTGCTTCCTTTATTAGTTTAATCTATAATTCATGAAGAGTTCCATGTTTGAAGTTATTACATATGGGACTTTAGACTCATTCCTTTTGACACTTGGAAATTGACACTATAAGGATAAGAGATGATATAGGAAGCACAAGGAATGGGAAAATCATCCCATTTCTATCTCCAAAAATATTGCTTTCTTCTTAATACAACTGGGGACCAGAAAAGAAATATACCAAACATAGCTTAACTATATGAGAAATATGATTATTCCCATCTATTGTTCAGATACATTTAAGGAACATTCAGGAACTAGGGTATTCAAAAAGGAAATGGATTGAGGAAATAGAATATATTAAATTGATTTCAGTCTCCCTGTTATAGTTATCTTAAGGCTTAGGGAATGAGGGTCAATATTTATTTTTATGGTTTAAACTTATTATAGTTTATTATAATCAGAGTTCACTGATAAATGTTATCTTTCTGAGGTGTATTTTTATTTCAGCAAGAGACAAAGTATTAAATCAAAAGAATGAAAATATAAGGGTAGAATTTCAGGCAGCATAGAAGTGGCCTTTGGGAATTGGGGGCCTGCTAGGAACCCTAAAATAATATCAATTGGATGGCTGTCTGCTCTACCAATTCATCAGACTAGTACTAACTTTAATGTTAATATATTTTATATATCTGTTCTTAATGGAAGGATATATTCAATACACAGATGAATTTTGTTTGCCAAATTTTATATTTTGCCTTTGATAGTTCTATCACTAGGGTTATATACCAGTGCAACTAGCATGTTAAACTGCTAATATACTTTTAGAGATGAACTGCTCCCCAGATGCTCTGGCAAAAGCAAGGAAGTTTAAAAAAAATGGATTAAGGATCAAGCAGAGAAACTGAAATGTGTATCTGCTGAATCCTTAGTGAGGATAGTGTTCACTTTGAGGTGTCTTTTATTTTCATCCCCAGGTGTTCTATTCTTTATCCCATAGAAAAAAAGGAATTTAAATGGCCTCTGTTCCTAATGAAATTACTTTATATAGGAAATAAGCTTTCAAGTTACTGAGGACTATAATTCTTTTAGCAATGTTTCATGATGGTGGTCATACTGTTGTTAGATATTAATCGTTGACTTTCTAGGAAAGCAACACCTTAGGACCATCACATGATTGTTGTTATTGTTGTTGCTGTTTTTGTCTTTTCAAGAAAAACCAACCCTGAATTCCACTGAGCATTGGAAGTTTTATTCTAGGCAAATCCCTCTGTTTCCTGTTCTGTCTTCTGAGAACCATTGTTTTCATTTTCATGCCTTGCACTGGTAAACATGACAAACAGCATTTTTTCTGTTCTCCTCTTCCATTAGTTGTGTCATTGGTTCTCATTTTTAGGATCCCTCATTTGAAAATAATAACAATAGCACATTTTTCCCAATTAATGATTCTGCAGTAAATAAGGAACACCACACAAAATTTCTGAACTGTTTCTAAGAATATGCTTGATTATTGTTTGTGTTATCTTGCTTAGTCAATCAAAAAGCATTCAGCACTAAGTCTGGAGTCAGGAAGACCTAAATTCAAATTCAACCTCAAAATTCAAATTACTAATTGTATACCCTTGGGCAAGTCACTCAACTCTCCTTGCCTCCATTTCCTGATTTGTTCAATAACTGGAGAAGGAAATGGCAAACCACTCTATCATCTTTGCCAAGAAAACCCCAAATGGGGTCACAAAGAGTCAGACATGGCTGGAAAAGACCAAATGTGTAAACTGCTAAGAATACAAATGGGGAAAATAATCCCTGTCTTTAAAAAACTTACCTTCTAATGATGGAGACAACATGTAAATAATAAGGGTCACACAATATATATTCAGAGTAGATGGGACATAATCTTGGAGGAATAAAGCATTAGCAGAGAGGAACACAGGATCCCACCTTCTGCAAAAGCTGACCCTTACTAATAAGTTTAAGTTTATAACAAAAGAGGAAGCTAGGAGCATAGTAAAAGCCTGTACAGCTTGCCTTCCTTTCCATACTTCTATGGTCCCTCCAGGAAAAAAACCCTCATTATTTGAGACCCAATGAAATTTGGCAAATGGATGTAACCCATTATAAATCTTTTGGTCAGTCTGTCTTTTATCCATGTTGTAGTAGACACTTTTTCAGGATTTGCTTTTGCAAAGTAGCAGCAAAAGAGACAGCCTGAGTGGTCACTGAATTCCTTATACAAGCATTTGCAATTATGGGTGTGCCACAAACAATAAAAATAGATAACAGATCTGCATATACTTCTAAACATTTTGCCCACTTTTCTGCACAGTATCAGATTTTACAAACCACTGGCATACATTTTAATGCTCAGGGATAGGCAATAGTAGAGAGGAGAAACAGACATTAAGACGCTCCTCCAAAAACAAAAGAAAGGAGGAGCCATAGGTAACCCTATAGAACTTCTAAATTTAGCTCTCTATATTATTAATTTTTTGATTTTTGATAATGATTCATTGGCTCCAGAAGACAGGTTTTATAACCCACCAGAAGTACAGTGTCTAGTGCAAGCAGTTCCACTATCTTCAGATAATCGCCAGGTGATGTGGAGAGATCCAAAAAGTAGTGAATGGAAGGGGCCAGATGTTAACTGCTTGAGGAGAGGGTTTGCTTGTGTCTCTACAGATGGAGAAGGAATCAGATGGGTGCCAACGAGCCATATTTGCCTTGTCCATCAGAGAGAGACAGAAAAAGAGAAAAAAAGTCTCAAAACAAAGAAGAACTAAGAAACATCTGACACTGAAAGAATACAGCTGATAATGAGACTGTTACAGAACTTCAAAACCCACAGGAATCATTGGTTTCCCTGAGATGAAAAATTGTTGATAAGATCATTGCAGAACATCAAAACCAGCAAGAATCATTGGATTCCCTGAGACATAATTGCAATAAAGTATTTAAGAGGTCAGAGTCAGACCTAGAGGAAGGATCAAAGAGACTCAGAGAAGACAGAGGACTGGAAGCTAGAGTTCAAGCCTGGACTCAGAGAGACACATTCCATCTTTGTCAGCCTCATGGTGACTGGCCTGTCCTCTTGTTTCCCCCACTGAGACCAAGGCCCATCTGAAGGGCCTCTAAAAATCTAGCTAACTCCCAGACAAGGAGACAGACTATGAAGGAGACAATAAAGACTTTTGGACTTTATCTCTGCCTATTCTCATGGTGATTACTCAGCTGAAATTAAGGCTAGTCCAAAGACCTCCAAAAAGCTAACCAGAACATTACATCTGAGTCCTATTGATCTGGGCCTTAGTAATGAGTTTATTATAGTCTTTATTATTGCCAGGAAATTATGACAATTTTATATTGAATTAACCCTAATCATGAATGAGTATAAGAGGTAGATAAATATAAAAATAGAATGAAACATGGAGATCTTATAGTGTGGTAGAAAGAACATCAGATCTACTAATTAGTACCTATGTAACATTCAGCAAATCACTTAACCTTTATGAACCTTAATTTACCTATCTATAAAATGAGAGAGTTGGGCAAAATGTTCTCTTAGGTCTTCTCTAACTGTAAAATGAGGATCCTTCCAATATTATCATAACTCATCTGAATAATTTTATGTGCCTTATTCTGAGAACCTGAATGTATTCCCTAGGTAAGAGCTGCTTAAAAAGGTAATTTGAATCCAGAAAAGGTTGAATAATTGATAACAATCCTCTGTATTCTAAACCACTCACCACAAGATTTAGTAAAATTTAGGAGGGATCTCTAAGGAACTTTACTTTCTGCTCTGTTTTTTAATCTTTCTTTCTTTCTTTTTTTTTATTAATGCCCCCTGATACATAATATGGTTTAATCAGGATCCAACTGATTGCTGTTATTGTTTACCTGGGAAACTGAAAGTTCTTGACTTTTCTTCCCCTTCTCAGAAATAGTTGAAAACAGCTTCCACAGAAAGCATTCATTTATGCTATGTTTATGACATGTTTAATTTCATAATTGTAGGATTCAAGATTACAACTATCACTGTAGCAGGGGTAATGAGGGAATCAACAATTTGCAGATAAATTGGAATATGGTGCCTGTTGCTTTGTGGGAAAGTCTGCTATTACTCAAATATTGATGGCACTATCTTCTGCTGTCACTCAATTTACTGAATAGGACTTTGCATGTGGGAAACAAACCACACAACTTAATATTTTTAGTTGACATTCTCTCAAATCAAAACAAGGCACAGTAAGTTGGAAAGGAATCTTTAGAAGGGAGAAACTCCCAAAGAATAATAAGGTAAGTTTCCAATCTATACCATGATATAGTATATGTAAAGCTACAAAATCTACTTTGGAATTCAAAAACAAACAAACAAAACAATTTATAGGCCCAAATTCAGAAGAGCATTAGTGCTCTTTGGGACAGCATGGAGTGCCAGAGACAAGGCCAAAGACTAGAATTTCGAAAGACCCACAGATAAGGTATCTGCTCCCAACTGGGCAATAATAATTTTATTGAATAATAAATTTAAAATGAATCCCCTTCCTTCTACTTATATCTCAGTAAGTGCTTGTGATATGACCTTTGTATCCTGAGTGTAAGACTATGTTACATAATGAATGAAAAGAGTATGTGTTGGACTTGTGTGTAAGATTACTCAACATAAATGTATAAGGACAAGATGAGGAAAAAGTTTCAGGAAACTTAATTTGTGAATGAAACCAAACCACTACTATGTTGGAACTAAAATAATGCCCACAATATTGGAATTGTTTCCATGTAATTTCAGGCTGAGGAGCCCAAGAATCATAAGTTTATATGTCATTTATACTCTCATTTCACAAGGACACATAAATATATTTCCAAAGGTCATAATATGATGTTATTGCTTTGGGACAAAGTCTATTTCAAGACATAAAGAGTTAAGAGTAGGGATAATGTGGTCTTTAAAATTACAATGATCAACAAGAGCAAAGTTTGAGTGATTTTCTAAATATAAGAATAGGGAACATTCTGGAGTTTCCTCTGTCAAGATTTTGTTAATCCAATACATTTCCCATCCTCAACAAAAACTGTTTCTGAGAGACTGAAGCCTTACCAAAGCCAAAGGCTTATCACTCAAGGGCCTCAGGTTCTGCAATATAATGTCTGAAAGCAGGAGCTGCTATTACTTTTATAGACCCCGCATCTCATATAGTAGCCAATATATAGGGTACCTAATAAATGCTTGTAGGATTAGATGAAAAGTGTACCAGTTAATTTCACAAAATGATTGTCATTCATTGATGCATTGCTGGTGGAGTTGTGAACGAATCCAACCATTCTGGAGAGTAATCTGCAATTATGCCCAAAAAGTTATCAAACTGTGCATACCCTTTGATCCAGGAGTGCTAGTACTGGGCTTATATCCCAAAGAAATACTAAAGAAGGGAAAGGGACCTGTATGTGCCAAAATGTTTGTGTTAGCCCTTTTTGTAGTGGCTAAAAACTGGAAAATGAATGTCCATCAATTGGAGAATGGCTGAATAAGTTATAGTAGATGAATGTTATGGAATATTATTGTTTTGTAAGAAATGACCAGCAGGATGAATACAGAGAGGCTTGGAAAGACTTAAATGAACTGATGCTGAGTGGAGTGAGCAGAACCAGGAGATCATTATACACTTCAACAATACTGTATGAGGATGTATTCTGATGGAAGTGGATATCTTCGAAAAAGAGATCTAATTCAGTTCTAGTTGATCAATGATGGACAGAATCAGCTACACCCAGAGAAGGAACACTGGGAAATGAGTGTAAATTATTTGCATTTTTGTTTTTCTTCCCAGGTTATTTTTACCTTCTGAATCCAATTCTCCCTGTGCAACAAGAAAACTATTCAGTTCTGCACACATATACTGTATCTAGGATATACTATAACACATTTAACATGTATGGGACTGCTTGCCATCTAGGGGAGAGGGTGGAGGGAAGGGAAAAGTCAAAACAGATGTGAGTGCAAGGGATAATATTGTAAAAAAATTACCCAGGCATATGCTTTGTCAATAAAAAGTTATAATAAAAACAAACAAATAAATAAATAATTGTCCTTTATCTCAACAAGTCTTCTCCCTTTTGGTTCTTTTTGCATCCTTTGTTCTTAGCATAATGCCTGGCATGTAATAGAAACTTAATAAATGTCTGTTAATTGATAGATACATCTATCAATATGCTGATATATTATGTAGAACTATATATCTATATTCATTTATAGATATGATATCTATAAAGACATGTATTTATGGAAAGATAGTTATATATCTACATGTGTATATATATCTGTAAGGGTTAAAAAGCCTCTAAAAGCAAGGAATGCAGTTCAAGGTATGTGGGAGAACTTGAGGGATGAGAGGTTCAGAGGCTCAGGCAAGTCCTAAGTGGAAGTGGGGCACAGCCCCATGAGGCGGTGTCTGATTCCAGGTACCATGCCTCCTCCTTAGTTCTCTCAAAGCCTAGCATGCCTCCCTCCTTCTTCTCGGGCCAATCACATTATGCCAGGTTCCTAGAGGACTTCCCCCTTCCCCCATATCATCAGTGGAGTATACATATGTGCTATCTCAGAATAAAGTTCTCTTTCACTTCACCCATACCTAATGGTGGTCTGTCTCTATGGGATCTGAGTTGGTGCCCGAAAACGGGTAAGTGTGGCCTAGCTGTGCCATTGATGGATGGGCATTAAGAGTAGCTCTAAGGGAAGCTACCAGGTTAGAGTACTCCATAGGGGTGTAACATATATCCTCATGACAGTTCAAATTTAATATACCTCAATGCATTTTTTTATTTTCCCCAACAACTGATTCTTCATTCTGACATCCCTATTTGGGCTAATGATTCCAATACTCATTCAATCCCTTGTGCTAAAAATCTCCCAGTGTTCCATTTAACTTTTTCCCAAAGGACTCTAGGTTTAGAATCAGAAGACTATGGTTAAAATATATTCTTTTTCTCAGAGAGAAGAGGAATTTAAGCGGTTTCTGTTCCTAATGAAATCATTCTGCTGCTTCCTACCTAAGTGATTCTGAAGAAATCTTTTGACTTTTCATGGACTTTATTTTCTTTATCCCCATAAAATAAGGAATCGGGGCCCAATAATTTCTAACATCCCTTGTAGTTCTAAATCCATGAATGTTACTTATAGAGAGTTGGCCATGCCATGGATAGAATTCTGAGCCTGGAATCAGGAAAACCTGAGTTCAAATTTAGCCTCAAAATACATGATAGGGATAAAACTATGGGAAAGTCACTTAACCTCTGTTTGCCTCTGTTACTTTACCTGTAGCATGGGGATAAATATAGCACCTACTTTCTATGTTGTTGTGAGGCTCATATGAGATAATATGTGTAAAGCTTAGTGCCCAGCACTTAATAGGCACTTAGTATATAAAATAGTTCCCTCCCCAGCTCACCTTTCATATGTAGCAGGCATATAAAAGAACATTTTAATACTCTCCCTTTCTTCCTACCCACCAGGGCAGAATGGTTCATATAGTGGTGGAGATAAAACAAAAACAATATTTCCCTGAACACTGTGAATGCAAGGGCTAAAGGAAAATGGAGGCTGCTAAAACATGGTAATGTTGCTGAGAGGTGAATAGAAGAGTAATGGCAAGAAAAATAAGGATGCCAAGGAAATATAGATTGAAAGAAATGAAAGCAGTGATGGGACACTGATGAGATCTTCACTCAAGAGGTGCCAATTCTATTCACTTTGCAGGACCTTCCTTACTGGGGTATTAGTGTTTTCAGGTCCCAGTCTTATTTATAACTTTTTATTTTGTCTAATATGTTTATGTTCAAGGTAATAACTATATCCCTTGGTTGCTAGGAGGTGAGTCAATTTGAATAACCTACAAGTGATCTAAATTTAGATTTTATCACAGGAAAGAGAAAGCTATATTGAGTGTAGGCAAGGTCACTTTGAGCTACCTCACTTCTTTCCATTTTGAAATCTCTTGACATGAATCTTGTGCTCCTTTTTTTTTTTTCTATTCTCTAAGGAAGTGATAGCCCTTATGTTTTCCAAATCCAAAACCTATGCTTCCACTCTTGATCCCATCCTTTCTTGTTTCTTCTAATCTGTTGTCTTAAAAAATAACCCTTCTCTTTCATTTTCAATTTCTCCCTATCAGCTCATTCTTGTCACTTGTGAGCATGCTCAAGTCTTTTCCATCTGTAAAATTCTTCACTTGACATTACCAGATCCATATAATTATCATCCTATATCTCTTCACCCTTTTATAGCAAAGATCCTAAAACTGTATCTGTTTCTATTTTCTCTCACTCCTTTCTCAACCCTCATAATATCTTCTACATTCAGCACTCAAAGCTTCTTTCTCCAAGGTTATCAGTGACATCCTTATTACCATGTGTAACGATCTTTTCTCACATCTGATCCTTCTAGACATCTTTGTGATATTCAATGCTGTTTACCAACTTCTTCAAGATACATTTTTCTCTGAGTTTCCACAACTAATTCTCGTGATTCTCCTTTTACAAATCTGGTTATTTCTTCTCTCTCTTCTTTTTTGGTTCATAATCCATATCCTTCTCAATAAATGTGTGTATCCCACAAGACTCTGTCTTGGGGCCCATTTCTCTTTTCTCTATGTATTTTCTCTTCAGTTGACCTTGTCATTTTTCATTGATTCAATTATCATCTCTATGCAGATGACTCCCAGATCTAAATAGTCAATCTTTCCCCTAAGCTTCAGTCCCACATTTCAAAATAGCTTTCCCGTAGTCTCTTCCTGACTTCTCTATTTTTATTAAGAGCAACATAATCCTTAACATACACATAATAGGTACTTAATAAATAATTGTTTATAATTCAGAGTAAATGTTGACTACTCACTCTCCCTAAACCCACATATATAATAAACTCTTGCCATATCTTACTTATTCTCTCTTCATATCATCTCTCACATCTGACTTCTTCTCTAAATCTATCATCCTAGTTCAGACCTTCATTTCCACTTGCCCTAACTCTTACAATTTCCTCCTAATTGTTTTTGTGCCCTAGGGTCTCTTCCTTTTCCAATCCACCCTACTCACAGATGCCAAAAAGATTTCCCTAAAGCACAAGTCTGACAGTCATTTCCTTGCTCAATAAACTCTAGTGGCTTCTTATTGTCTATAGTACCAAATGCTAACTCTTCTGTTTGGTATTTAAAATCTTTTACAAATTGATTCCAGCCTTCCTTCTGTATTAAATCAAAATTACTTGCATGTCATGGCATTACTTCCCTGATATCATGGTTCTTTTATAGAACAAAGGAAAAAATTAACAACCCTATATTCTAATACTTTACTATAAACACTATGGTCCACCCTACTAATCTTCATATCATTACTCAAATGGAATATTCCATCTCCCATGTTTATGATTTTGCATAATCTATCTCTCAAAGCTTAGAAGGCACTCCTCAAACTCTAGTCAGTCAGCAAACATTTATTATGTCTTGGCTACATGCCAGGCAAAATATTAAGTAGTAGGGATATAAACAAAGGCAAAAAAAAAAAAATCCCTCCCCTCAAGGAGCTCACATTCCAATGGGGAAAACAAACAAACAAACACAAATAAATAACAAATAAGTGGAGGAATGAATGAATACTTTCACATGATAATTTTATTATGTATTTAAAAGAAATAGCCAGTTGTACACAATAGATTTACGTTTCATGTGCAGTCATTTTTTAAAACATAATTATACTATGTTATAGAAATGTTTGTTTTATTTCATAAATTAAAAATCAAATAAAGACATTAAAAAAAAATAGCTAGGCACCTAGAAAATAGATAGATAATAGACTCTCTTAGGAGCCTAAGTTTGTATCAAAACTCAGTTCAAACCTAATTCTTACATGAAGCCTTTCCTGTCACTCCCAGTTGTTAGTGTTCCCTTTCAAAAAAAAATTCTTGTATTTATTTTCTATATAGGTATGAATCATCGGTCAGTCAATAAACTCTTAAGAACTATCTTTTATTTGCCAGGCACGAAGATAAACACTAAAAATACAAAAAAAAGCCAATGTCTATGTTCTCAAGGAACTCAGTCTTACAGGGGGAGGCAACATACAAATAGCTATGTATGAGCAAGCTAAATATAAGATGAAAATAATGAACAGAAAGATGTTTCATGTGTAATCACCTTTTTATTATTATCATTACACCAGATTTTGGAAATGTATGTTTTATTCCATAAATTAAAAATAAAATAAATAAAAGAAAAAGCTTCTTTGTAAGGCAGGCTTTTAGCTGAGACTTGAAGATAGCCAAACAAGTGGAGATGAGGGGAAGAACTCTGGGCTTGAGGGAATAGGCAGAGAATTAGCACAGAGCTGAAAGATGGAGCATCTTGTGTCAGGAATAGCAAAGTTACTATCACTGGATCACAGAATATATGCAGATGAATAAAGTATAAGAAGGTAGTAAAAATAGCAAGGGACTAGGTTAGGAAAAGACTTTGATTCTGAAGATAATAAGTAGTCACTGGAATTTATGGGAAGGGGGGAATATTGAGGGAGATGGCATGGTTAGTTTTCCTTCCTCTTCTTAACTACTCAGCATATTTTTGATTCATAATTATTTGAAAAATTCATATCTCCTTAAGTAGATTATTAGTACCTTGAGGATAGGGTCTTGATCTAATTCATCTTTTTGTACCTGCAGTGCCAAGTAAAGCATTACATATAACATGCAATTAATAAATATGTGTTGAATAAGTGAATCAATGAACTTCAGATCTCGCCAGAGGGCATGGCTGTACTTTTAGACATAGACAGAAAAAACTAATGACCTGATGTATTAACAATTTTCTACCTCAAAGGAAGTATAAGAAGATATTAATCAGTTCAAGATCCTTTTATGCCTAGAGAATTATATGTTCAAGGTTTAAGGCAAAGATTTAGTTTTGGATTTATTTTAGATAAAAGTCCTGGGTAGAATATTGTAGTTCATTAAAGGATTGTTAAAGGTTAAAAGGATAGTTTTAAGTATAAAATTAATGATATTGGAAAACCAACATGTATATATAAGATGAGGTAGTTTGCCCAGCCACACCCTAATGTCTTAAAAAAAAAAAAAAGATTCAGTATTTTTCAACTTTTTTTGCATTTTAAAAATCAAATAAGACTAAACTAAATTAGTTATTAATTTAAAATTTTAAAAATTAGAGGGAGTCTTTAGATTCTTTTATTCATTTGATAACAATTTTTATGAATATATAATTAATATATTCACTTAAAAAAATTTTTTAGAATTAAATTCCTTGGTTGCATACCTTAATGAAATGTGCGATGTATGCTAGTATCTTTCTCACAGCAACAGCTGGTGCAAGACTATCTTTGGTCTTGCTGCAATTTCTGTTTGAGTCTATTGCAGTCCAATCCTGTCCAGTTTAGCAAATATTTATTTAGATCCTGATATACAAGGTACTTTGTTAGGTGCTGAAGATAAAACAAACAAAACAAAACAAAAAAAAGTCCCAAACCTCAAAGTGCCTTCTTTCAATCAGAGAATGGAGGATGGGGATTATGTCCGACAAGTTCAATACCATGCTTGATTATTTCAATAGGAAATGAGCACAAATATGCAAGGAAGACCGAGATTTCCTTTAGGCAGTCGCACATGAAATGAATGAATGAAATATATACTCTATTAATCATTTGCTATGGATCAAGAACTATTATAAATACTGGGGATACAATTACATGAAATTTTCCTTAATTGTTTTGTTTTATTTGCATGTATTCCCTTCATATTCATTTATTCTATAGATGCCAATATATATGTATTGTTACCCCTATTAAATATGATTATGTGAATCATGCTTCTCTAAAAGATAAACCACTAGTAGAAGTCTCTACCTATACTTCTATAATTTTGTATATATTTATAGTAGGCAGCTAAGTAATATAGTAGAAAACTTGCTAGATTTTAAGACAGGAAAAACTCAGCTTCATCCTATTTCATATACTATCTGAATGATCTTCCAGGCAAGTCATTTATCTTCTCATTCTCAATTTCTCTCTCTGTAAAATGGACATAATTATAGCACCTACTTCCAAGGCATTGTGAGGATTAGATGAAAGTATTATTTGTAAAATGCTCTGTAAATATTAAATTATCATATAAATATTAACTATTATTGTCATGCACACCTATCTTCTCCTTCTCCTTCTTCCCACCCTCTCTCCCCAAATAATAGATTGCTTCATTTTTGTGTTTGTATATACATCACTTAAGGCAGAGTAGTCTATAGCAGGTGCTTAATAAATGTTTCTTAACTTACCCAATAAGTGACACCTACTGGCATTTCATAAAAATTCTCTAGATATTTTGGAACCACCTGTCAGAAAATATTTTTCTTTCTATTCCCTACATCCATCCTTAAGGTATAGGACATGCAGTATCACTTAGACAAATGGCCATAGGCTAGCAGTGTTTGGAGACTGATTTTTTTCTCACAGAAAACAAATAAAATAAAATAAAATCTCCTGGGATGCAATAATGGGATGTATCAGTTGCCAAGTCCTTATTGAAAATCTGCTCTTTTGCTTACTTTTCCCTTTCCCTGGCCTCCATTCCCATCTCTTCATTCTTCTCTATGGATGTAGGTTTTGACCACCCACCTTGCTGGCACACATCCTCGGCATTCATGTCCTCCTGCATCTTATTTTCCAGACTGCTTTCTGATCTTTTATTTGTCCTCACTTTTACTATTCATATATGCCCTAATTCTCCCCTCTGAGAACAATTCTGACCATACTATCCACTGGATTTTTAAATGATTTATTTCAGCTTTCCTAGTCCCCAATTCTAATTCTAACCCTAACATTCAATATCCTAGAACAGGGATTCTGAACCTGAAGTCCACAGCTAGATTTCTGGGAGTCTGTGAACAGTATTAGAATAAATACATTTCTATTTCACCATAGTTGCTTTGCATTTAAATCTTATTTTTTACATTAAAACATTCTGGAATAAAGGTCCCATAGGATTCACTAAACGGCCAAGTATATTGTCAACTATAGTCTAGTCCCATTGCCTCATATGACCCAACAAGACATTTCCATCTTGAGTCATACTTCTGAGAACTACAAAATGTCTGGAGGATCATATCTCTTGCCCACCTCACTCCATTCCTTGACGCCACACATTTTTGGTCCATCACTTAAGAACTAGCTCAAAAGCACTAGTTGTCACTTAAATTATTACTTTCACCACATTTGTTAGCATTGAAAAAGTGAAAGATGAAAAAAGTGTCATTAGGGCACCTCTGCTCTTATGTTTTTAAAGGGTTACAGAATTCATTCTGATCTCTTTGTCTTTTTTTTTTAATTATTTTTTCTGGTAATGTATGTATATTAACTTTTAAAATTCACATTTCTTTATGAATCATATTGGAATAGAAGAATCTGAATAAAAGGAAAAATCACAAGAGAGAAAAAAAAACAACTAGAGCAAAAAGAAGTGAACATAGCATGTATAATTTCTTTGTTAACAAGTGCCAGAATATAGTTACCTAGTAGAACAAACTCCCCAAATTCAGGGAGAAGTTAAATGGAAGATATAATAGATTTATATGAGTGTGTACGTATGTGTTAGTGTTATATAAATGTTCATGTATGTGTGTATGTATGAGTATGCATGTATACATATGTGTGTATACGTGGGGGGCTTATCATTATTATAATAATTCAAATTTTATTGCTTTTTATTATAATACAATCAACTAAGAAAAACAAAGACCACTGATTTTATACAAATAGAAAGATGATAGATGATATAGACTAATGACAGATAGAGTGTGCATATGAAAGATAAAAATGAGATAGAGGCAGATACATATCATTTATTTCTAACTCTATTAACCCTATCTATCTGCCTCTAGCTCTGTCTCTCTGTTTCTCTCTATCCACCTCTATACTTATTTGTCTCTATTTCTATCTCCAAGTCTCTCTTTAGCTCTATATCTGCTTCTGTCTCTATCCATCTATTTCTAGCTCTATTATCTGTCTCTCTGCTTCTATCTCTCTGTCTATAGCAATCACTCTCTAGAAAAGAGATAACTATATGCATTTTTTACTTTATAGCTTTCTATTTCATCTATTTGTCTAATTATCTATATATGCATATGTGTGTGTGTGTGTGTGTGTGTGTGTGTGTATAGCAACCTAAATGTTATTTGGCTTCTTTACCTGCCCTAGAGTCTTAATAATTATTCCATCAATAAGTAAATATATCTATCCACATACACATATGGAACAACTCTATAATCCAGCTATACTGTGTACATGCCCAGAAAGGACCTTCCTACTATTAGCCATCCTTTCTCCCTGACAATTCTTACAAGAAAACTGCCAGCAGTCTTTAGTTTTCTCTCTGCCTAAAGCAGAACTTGCCAACGTTCAGGCATTTGCTAGGCAACAACAGAGTTCCTCAACTCACTGGGATCTAAGCCATTGACGTCACTGCACATTAGCCAAAATATTTTCCCCTCCTCCATAGCCCTGAATTGTAAACACCCAGCTCACACACAATTAGCTGAATATCAGGGGAGAGCCAGAAGGAGAATGTGAAATGACTGCTTCCAAAATGGGGGCTGGAAGCATAAGAGCTGCTTCCAGACTAGAAGCTATGTCTATTCCCTCAATTAGTGTCTAGAGTTATCCATGTCTATTTGGTGCCTAGGACATAGCTGAATGGCAGAGAGAGAAGCAGTCTTACCTGACATATCTGCAGGAAGCCTTTGCAAGTGAAATGTCTGGCATACCCTGAAAAAAAAGATTGCCTGCTTTGTCTGGTGGGCAAGCATAATTTATTCATTTATTCACTGTAATTTTCCTGGGCATATCAACCACCCTCATTGCCTGGCAGATCTTCAGGAAGTTTACATTTAAAAGATAAGCATATTATATTGCTCTGCAACTAAAAGAAGTCTGGTGTTGGTAAAAGGACCACTTGGTCACTTTTTTTTTGCCACTTGACAGCTTTATGCCTTTGGGCAAGCCACTTACTTCTAAAAGCCCAAGTTTCCTCAGTTGCAAAATGGGAGTGATGGTGCTTGCACTTTCCCAAAATTACACACTATAGAAATGGAAGCTACTTTTAATATTTGTACTGCACCTTCTAATACAAACCAAGCAGAAAGGCAATCCTCTTGCATTGCACAGACACTATATGGAGCAGGAATTTGATAATTTTTCTGAATGAATGGATAGAAAGATGGATTGGCATACAATAGTCATTAAAAGTGAATATATTATTTTGAGTTGATGGAGATTGAAAGCTAACAGCCCACCTGCCTATCCATAGGTATCACTTCATTTCAAAAGTTGTAGCAGAAAAGATGAGGAATTTGTCAATACAGAGAGGGAATGTCTAATAAAAATTCTTCCCAACTGGGACATTGATACATTGTTGGTGGAAGTGTGAATGCATCCAATCATTCTGGAGAGCAATATGGAACTATGCTCAAAAAGTTATGCAAACTGTGCATACCCTTTGATCCAGCAGTGTTACTACTGGGCTTATATCCCAAAGAGATCTTAAAGAAGGGAAAGGGACCTGTATGTGCAAAAATATTTGTGGCAGCCCTTTTTGTAGTGGCTAGAAACTGGAAATTGAATGGATGCCCATCAATTGGAGAATGGCTGAGTAAATTGTGGTATATGAATGTTATGGAATATTATTGTTCTGTAAGAAATGACCAGCAGGATGATTTCAGGAAGACTTGGAGAGATTCACATGAATTGATGCTGAGTGAAATGAGCAGGAGCAGAAGATCAATATATACTTCAAGAACAATACTATATGATGGTCGATTCTGATGGATGTGGCTCTCTTCAACAATGAGATGAAACAAATCAGTTCCATTTATTCAATAATGAAGAGAACCAGCTACACTCAGCAAAAGAACTATGGGAAATGAGTGTGAACCACAACATAGGATTTCCACTCCCTCTGTTTTTGTCCACTTGCATTTTTGATTTCCATCTCAGATTGTTTTTACCTTATTTCTAAGTCTGATTTTTCTTGTGCTGCAAAATAACTATGGATATGTATACATATATTGTATTTAAAATATACTTTAACATATTTAACATGTCTACCTGCTATCTAGGGGAGGGGGTGGGGGGAAAGAGAGGAAATGTTGGAACAGAAATTTTTGCAAGGGTCAATGATGAAAAATTACCCATGCATATATCTTATAAATAAAAAGCTATAATAAAAAAGAAAGAAAAAAGAAAAAATTAAAAATAATAAAAATAAAAATTCTTCCCTAGGACCAGGTTTGACCTCTGATTCTTGGGGCTAGATCAGAGTCTCCTAGAAAAAGAAGAAGGCAATGAAAGAAAAAATATCAAGAGACTGGAACTTTGTATTCAGCATCAGGTTTCTAAAATAATATAGACCCAGTCCTCCATAGTTCTTTTTCCCTATATCCATCAAAATGCAGGACGTATCTAAAAGCCAGACATAAATCAGAGATTTGAAGACAATCTATACAACTTTATTTCAGCCTGTTGCAAGTAGAAAAATTAAAGAATTACAACCAAGGATGACTTGGATTCCCTTCATAATCTAAATAACTCTTCTAAATGGTAGTCTTAAAAAGCTTGCAATCTAAGTTGCAATGACAACATGCAAGCAACTATGAACAAAAAAGGCCAACTGATCAGGCAGAAAACCTGCAAATTTATTGATGCGTTCTTGTACATTCACATACCATTCTACAATGCACATGAGTAATACTGCTGACTGTTGACTTCCAGGAAGATTTAGAAACTTACTTTGCATTAATTATTTTGAGACTTAATGAACATCAACTGTAATGTTCTTGATTTGTGAGGGTCTGGTCGCTTCTCAGTTGTAATCCTTCTCTGGGAGGAGGTTTCTTTTCTGTATAATCTTTTCCTCTATGTGCAGGTTTCTTGGGAGGCTTCTGGAGCCTCCAGCCAGCCTCTTCTTCTTCCTGAATCCTGGCTCTGAATCTCCTCCACCTCTTGTCCTTCCCCAGTCCAGACTGCTTGTCCAGGCCCAATGTTGCGTCTTCTATCCTCCCAGAGAATGGGTGTGGGATAATGCAAGGGCTTCTGGGAAGAAGTACTCCAACCAATGAGCTTGCTCCTCTTATAATCTGAGCCAGAGAACTATCAAGTCAACCTGAGTTCTCACCTTGTAATTGTCCAGACAACCTGAATTCTCACTTTGTCATTGTCCAGACAACCTGAGTTCTCACGTAGTAATCCTAACATCTCCCCCTTTCTTTTGATTTAGAACATAGGATAGTCAAGACCTTGAAACATAAATCCATCAATATGGGAGGTATTACACATAATTACATAAATTACATAAGCACATAGTAACATAGTAACATAATACATGCTAGAAGTATATAACAAATAACATGATCAAATAATCATAAATTGAGAATTTATAAATGTCCATAAGTCCATTGTCCATTAGTCTCATCTTGTGTTAGGAAATCCAATGATTCCTGCTGGTTTTTAAAGTTCTTTAACAGTCTTCTTATTAGCCATGCTCTTTCATTGCCAGATGTTTCTTAGATTTTCTCCTTTATTTTTGAGGTCTTTCTCTTTTTCTGTCTCTCTCTGATGGACAAGGCGAATACGACTCGTTGGCACCCATCTGATTCCTTCTCCTGCTGAAGAAATACAAGCAAACCCTCTCCCCCAGGCAGTTAACCTATCTGGTCCCTTCCATTCACCACTTTCTGGATCTCTCCACATCACCTGGCGATTATCTAAGGACAGTGGAGCTGCTCGCATTGGACAGTAAATTCTAAACCTTGTTTATCCCCAAGATCTCAAAGAATGATTATAGATAGTCTAAGGAACTTTTACAAAACAATTCTGAGACAAAAGAATGATCATTGCTAAATAGAGAAAGTTTCAGACTATACCTCTCAGATTCAGGATTTTCAGTATTTGAAAATTCAGTACAACATCATTGTAAATCCTCCCTTAGATTCTAAGTTCCTTGAATACAAGGACTGAAATATTTTCAATTACATACGACTCTGATCTCAAGTATAAATGATGAAGTCCTGAAATGATAGATGTGGTTAACAGAGAGTATCTAGAGCATTGATAAAATTGCTCCCTGAGCAGGCAAGAAGAAGGCTCAGATAGATGTCAGTTTAACTCCACAGTCCCACCCCACCTCCCCTTTGGAGATACTCCAGTGAGAAATCCAAATGATATCAAGTCCCTGGGGCTAAATTTTCCCTATAAATCTTATGGCCCATGCCTTCATGGCTGCACTCCTCTGGGTCAATCAGCCACAGCCCTCTGCCTCATGGTATCTGTTCCCTTATCTCCCCTTCTCCATGCCATGTGGTGTCTCTCCTAATGCCACTGTGCCTTATGTTGTTTCTCTTCTCAACCCCACTTCTTCTTATATGTAACTCTTTTAGGGTGCCAAATCCCTTTTAGAATTTAGCCTACCAGCTAAGGGAATGACCCATCCTTATAGGATTTTTCATTTTTTCCTGGCTAATTGAAGTTCCATTAGGGAACTTGCCCTTTCCATCATTAATTACTAAAACTCCTTTCTATGTTCTCCCACCCTTATTTCATATTTAACATTCTTGTTATCAATTTTATCTCTTCATTTTGTCTGTAATCTATTCCCCTAAAAAAAATCTACCAAAGAGAATGGCCATTGTGAATTCTTCACATAACCAAACTTCAACTTTTGATGCCTACTATCATGTGATGCTTAAAAAAACCACATTTGGTGCTACATCAGCCACATCATAATGACTTATGGAAAATACATATTCAATTAAAATGTGTGGAAGGAAGGAAGGAAGGAAGGAAGGAAGGAAGGAAGGAAGGAAGGAAGGAAGGAAGGAAGGAAGGAAGGAAGGAAGGAAGGATGATAAAGAGAAAAAGAAGGAAGGCAGGAGAGAGAGAAAATTCAACTAATAATGTTTGTCACTAACAGATATTTCATTCAAAACTGTAGAAAACATATACATCTGCATGAGAAAAGAACTATATCAACCTTGGATGAAATTTTAATTAAGATCACAGGAAAGAAAGTTTTACTTGAAATGCTTGGTTTTTCAGTTGCCCATTGCATTTGGGAAGAAGGATGTTTTGGGGCTGAAATGTCACATTTCTAATTTCTGGGCTGTGTCCAGAGATGAATTGTTTTGGAAAGTTTGAGTAAGTTCCGTTCAACCGTTTTCAAATAAGCCATGGGCCAAAACAAAATTGGGAGTGGGGGGTGGGGAGTGTGACAGTATACAATAGGGTGACTGAAAGAGATAATTCCCAGACCATTTTGAAAAGAATATTTTTACTGGGAAATGTTCCTCCCTAAGGGATTCTTTTCTCTCAAGAAGAGACTTTTTTTTTTTCCTCTTAAGGTGAGCTTACACTGAACTGAAAAATTTGCCTCTGAATGCACTCTCTAAGAAGCTGAATGGGACAAATAACAAAGCTGCTGTTGTTCTTAGTGCTAGGAAAGCAGTAAAACTTTGAATATTTTTTTTCTTGCACCCAGAAGCCCTAGTATAAAGTGCTCAATTGCTATCATCAACAGGTTTTCTCCAGTTCATAAAGTGACTGACAATTAGCAGCATATTGAATTTCATTGAACCTTTAAGGAATATCGATTACAGAAAGAGGGAACCCTTAAAACTGAGTTAATTAGACTCTTCATTTCACAATGAAACTGAGGCCCTAGAGAGATTAAAGACTTACCCAAGATCACTCCCCATAGTGAATAGCAAAGTAAGATTTTGCACCTAGATTTCTGGCTGGTTTCCTTTTTTGTTGAAATGCAATGAAGTCCTCAAGTTGCATCTGTGTCAATTTTTTCTTGAAATTTTCTTGAAAATTTTTTTCTTGAAAGTCAGAGGAAATAAGCTGATTCCCCCCCCCAATTTTTTTTTTCTTATGGTTTCACTTTAAAGGTTTTGAAGCAATGCAGAGTATCATGGAAAAGTTTTTAGTCACTGGTTGGAATGTTTTGCTTAGCTGTCACTTGTCAATTTCTAAAGCTAGATTTCACAGTTTCATTTTGGCTTTGTTTCTAATTCACTATAAAATGCCATATGTTGCGAACTGCATGGAAAGTCTTGTAGGTCCCTCTTTGTATAATTCTATTCTTATGTTCAAGAGAACCAATCATATATAATGGCTTTTTAGCCTTATTCTTATAGAATGTTGCCTTTCTTACTATTTTTACTCAATTGTCCATGACTCCAATATATTATTACCTAGAAGAGAAACAAGAAGAAAATGTTCATGGTAAATACCAGTTGTCTTCATTATCAATCCTGCTTCTGTTAAATGGATGGCTTGGGAAACAGCTCTGTGTCATTTGAAATAAAGTTAAAAGGCTGAAAAAAAAAAAAAAAAAACCTTCCTGAATCTCTTAAATTTATCCCAGGAATAGAAGAACGACAGTAGAAATAGTAGAGAGAAAATGTTTGCTACTGCCTTTTTAGAAACATCTCCAGAGAAATACTGCTGCAAAATCTCATTACAATGTGATTCTTATATTTTTTATTTATTTAATTTTTTGCAAAGGAACAAGTCCTGGAAAGACTTAAAATAAGATGGACTAAAGGCAAATCATAATTATATTCAAAATGCTTATTGTCAGAGATTATTGCTACCAAGAGATAAATATTTTCCAGCACAGATGGATCATCTACTTTCAGTAGAAAGACATGATGAAGTTATTCATATCAGTTGAAGTTTCACAAGTGAGTTGGAAGGGACTTTGGTGGATATCTAGATCACCCAATATATGAAAGGAATTCTTAATATGACATATTTAACAAATGGCTCTTTAGGTTGGGAAAATGTCCAATGAAGGAGAACTTACCACCTCCTGAAGTATCTCAAGTTGGATAGTTCCAATTGCTAGGACTTTAGTTTGTTTGTTTTCTGCTATCCAACTTAAATTGAACTCTTTATAAACTACCCGTAGTTTCTGCTTCTATTCTCTAGGTTTAGAAAAATCTACTCTCTCCTTCACATGTTGATTTTTTCAAATTTAAAGATATTATTATAGTATACACACACACACACACACACACACACACACACACACACACACACACACACCCTCCTAGACTTCTTTTCTTCAAAATAAACATCACCATTTCTTCAACTGATCCCAACCATAAAACCACAGATTCTTGAAGAATATGCTATTTTGTTATTGTTGTTCATTTGTTTCAATCACATCCAATTCTTTATGATCCCGTTTTGAGTTTGCTTGGCAAAGACATTGGAATGGCTTACCATTTATTTTTGCAGCTCATTTTATAGCTAAGGAAACCAAGGCAAATAGGGTTAAGTGACTTGCCCAGGGTCACATAGATAGTGTCTGAAGCCAGATTTGAACTGAGAAAGTTGAGTCTTTCTGACTTAAGGCGCAATGCTCTATCTACTATGCCACCTAATAGCCTTAATGCTATTGCTATTCAGATATTTCAGTCGCATTCAACTCTTTGTGATTTCATTTGGGATATTGGAGCATGCCATTTGTTTCTCCAGCTCATTTTATAGATGAAGAAACTGAGGAAAGCAGGGTTGAATAACTTACTCAGGGTTAGTAAGTGTCTGAGGTTGGATTTGAATTCAGTTCTTCTTGACTCCAGGCCCATTGATCTATTCACTGCCCCAAGTATATATAAGAATAACTAGAATATACTAGACAGATTATACCTTAAAAAAATTAAACTTCATAGTCATGCAAAAAATGTGGATTAGATTTGCTAGTACACTAGTAGGACCCAGCTTCTTAAATCGTGGTTTATGATCCCATATAGGATCATATAAGTGAATGTGGGAGTAGCAAAATTATAATTTGTTATCAGTAAATATTTGATTTGTAAAAAATTCTTGGGTGAAAAGGGATCACAATTGGAAAATTTTTTTAAGAAGTCCTGATCTAGAAGATCATTGTAATTATTCCTTTTTCTTTTTCTATTGCCAAAAGACTACTCCCCAAAGTGTTCTACTACATGCATATCCCATTCAGATTTATGTACTTATTGGGAAAACATTTTTACAGTCAAAGTTTCTGATAAAGGCCTCATTTCCAAAATATATAGAGAATTGACTCTAATTTATAAGAAATCAAGCCATTCTCCAATTGATAAGTGGTCAAAGATATGGACAGACAATTCTCAGATGAAGAAATTGAAACTATTTCTGGCCATATGAAAAGATGCTCCAAGTCATTATCTCAGAGATATGCAAATTAAGACAACTCTGAGATACCACTTCACACCTGTCAGATTGGCTAGAATGACAGGGAAAGATAATGTGCAATGTTGGAGGGGATGTGAGAAAATTGGGACACTGATACATTGTTGGTGGAATTGTGAATACATCCAGTCACTCTGGGGAGCAATTTGGAACTATGCTCAAAGACTTACCAAACTGTGCATACCCTTTGATCCAACAGCATTACTACTGGGCTTACAGCCCAAAGAGATTTTAAAGAAGGGAAAGAAAGGGACCTGTATGTGCAAGAATGTTTGTGGCAGCCCTCTTTGTAGTGGCCAGAAACTGGAAACTGAGTGGATGCCCATCAAATGGAGAATCGCTGAATAACTTGTGGTATATGAATATTATGGAATATTATTGTTCTGTAAGAAATGACCAACAGGATGATTTCAGAAGGGCTTGGAGAGACTTACATGAACTGATGCTGAGTGAAATGAGCAGGACCAGGAGATCATTATACACTTCAATAACAATATTATATGATGATCAATTCTGATGGACAAGTCCCTCTCCAACAATGAGATGAACTGAATCAGTTCCAATAGAGCAGTAATGAACTGAACCAGCTGCACCCAGCGAAAGAACTCTGGGAGATGACTATAAACCACTACATAGAATTCCCAATCCCTATATTTTTGTCTGCCTACGTTTTTTATTTCCTTCACAGGCTAATTGTACACTGTTTCAAAGTCCAATTCTTTTTGTACAACAACATAACTGTTTGGACATGTATACATATATTGTATTTAACTTATACTTTAACATATTTAACATGTATTGGTCAACCTGCCATCTGGGGGAAGGGGTGGGGGAAAGGAGGGGAAAAGTTGAAACAAAAGGTTTTGCAATTGTCAATGCTGGAAAATTATCTATACATAAAATTTTTGTAAAAAAAAAACAAAAAAGATTTATATATTCAGATAGAAGATAGAACTAGTCTATTACCAAAATGAATAAAATTATTGGAGATTAAATCACCTTTGCTAGACACAAGTATCTAATCTATTAGACCTAGTTTTAAATATAGTATGTCAATTTAATTATTAGTGTGCAGTATGACTGCATGTCTAGTATGTGTGTATCCATTATTTAAAACTATTCATAAAAGTTTAAAAATACATAAATTGATTAATTATAATTATTAAATTGAATGAAACAAACTGTGAAAGCTATCTCACAAGATGAGAAGTGTTGAATGAAAGTATGCTATGCCCCAGGCCCAGGTTTCTTTCTCCAAAGATGACATTGTTTACAAAGAATGGGATTATGTAGCCCTTTTCTTTAATGAGACTAAATTGGGGCCACCTAGGCATTAAAACTCCCATATAAGGTAATTTAGTAATCCTAAAGATATAGTCAGGTGAGAAGTTTTTCTGCATTTATAACTTAGAATGTAAGGTCATTTGTCCTGACTAACAGGGCAAAGGTCCAGGTCCAGCCTCTAGGTTACTCCAGACCCCTATATAATCATTCTTTGCTTCCGGTACCTCTCCTGCCCTGGTCTGACTGCTTGTTGGGAGGGAGACACCCTTTCTTGAAAGACTGTAATAAAATTCCTTTCTGTTTTTACCTTGGGAAATCTCCTTGATTTATTTGAGCATGTGGCCTTTGTCTCACACAAAAGGATTTATTGCTTACTGGACCATGTTGATACCAAATTGGAAAGGACCTCAGAAGCCATGTATTTCAGCCCCCCTATAGTATCTCTGAGAGAATTAATCCAGTCTTTGTTTGGAACTTCAAGTGTGTGAGGACCTAGACAGTGCCTGGTATATAGCAAATATGATGTAATCTATGATGTAGGGTTTGACACCAAATGATGGCAAGTAACTAAAGATGGGATTTGATCATGTGAAGAATTCATAATGATCATTCTTTTTGGCAAAGATAGATTTATTTAGAGGGATAGTTAACATACAGAATGAAGGAATACAATAGATACCAAGAATGGTAAATATGAAAGAGTGGGAGAGCATTTGAAAGACAAGTTCTTTAGTGGAACTCACAATTGCCCAATAGAAAGGGAACATCCCATGAGATTGGGGCATGCCCTTAAGTGGCAGGTTAAATCCTGAAAGCATCTGAAAAGATTTAGTTGGCTGGAAGAAGGAGAAGTAGGGTTGCACAAGACAGAGTGCAATGCTGGACTAAACCAAAGGAAAGCAATAACTATGGCTTGGGTTATAAGTTGTCTTGTAGGGAGAATTTAGCCTCAGGTACTTTTCTGATTGATTAACTCCAGTGGGTGGGACCATGGAGCTAAACTAATCTCAATTATCAGAGCCTTCTTCCTGACTCCTTCAGGGAATAATTTTTATCAGTTCTTCAGTTTCTCTCTGCCTGCCATACCCAGTCGCTCAGGAACTCATCAAGAATATATTATATGGTTTCTGACTTGATCATTGTTAAAGGTGACCCATTTAACTTTTGAACAATGCTAAATGTCACCAAATGTGAGTCTACTTTTCAATAACTTCAGCTTATTGTTTCTAATTCTGCTCTTTGGACCAACCAGAATAAATCTAATCTCTCTCACACATGAGAGCCCTTCAAATACTTGGAAAAAATTATAATTTTCCACTTAAGCTCACACTTCCCCAGTTTGCAGATTGTATTCACTTTCCTTTTTTGAAAATCAAGTTAAAATGTGCCCTTCTCCAACCCAGTAGCACTTCTTTAAATACCTTGGAATGTAAGCTGTTTGAGTACCAGTGGGAGCCCATTAAGAGTAGTTAGGCACTTTTTTATTATGAAATGAAAGAATGGATCCATGAATGGATGAAAAATATGTATGCCAAATCCTGTGCTAAGTGATAGGTACATAAATAAATTTTTAAAAATAAGTTTACTTTAATTGCATTTAAATGCACCCTAATCTTTCTACTACCCAGATGAACAAAAAAAAAAAAAAAAAAAAAAAAAAGAAGGGAAAGAAAAGGAAAAGGAAAACCTACATCATAAATAGATCTGAAAAACAAATCCTTAATCATCCATGTAAGAAAACATGAAACATATTTCCCTCTGTATTTTATCACATCTCTAGAAAGAGGAAAGTAGCATGTTTCCTCTTTAGCATTCTTGATTCTTAGTTTATCATTAATCAGAGTTCTAAAATCTTTCTAAAGTATTTTCCTGTATATTGTCTTCATTATATAATTTGTTCTTTTAGTACTACTCACTTCACTGTGCATGAGTTCATAGAGGTTTTCCTATTTTCTTCTGAAAATACCCATTTTGTTACATGATAATGTTCTATTAAATTCATAAATGATAATTTATTTAGTCTTCTTTTCCAATTATTATTTACCAGTATTTTTAAAGGAGCTGCTATAAGTATTTTTGCACACAGGATCCTTTTTTCTTTCCTTGATCTCTTTGGAATATAAGCATAATAGTGATGTAGCTAGGTCAAAGGATATGAACAATTTTGGGAACTTGTTTCAATTTGTTACTCCTGACATAATTCTTGTAAGATTATCTATGTTTTTGTTTTTATTTTCCATTTTTTTTATCCTATTTATATAAGAAGAGCAGGTAACATAGAAAAGAGAATGTAGAGGGCCACAAAAAGTGAGGGAACTCTGGGTAAGGTATAAGAAATTTCAGCCCAGAGGGAATCTGCTAATAATGTCTGGTTCAGCTCCCTATCTCCCCTATGGCCTCTAGGCTTTCTTGAGAAGTCAGGGGGCAATGACAACCTGTGTTGTGATTGAAGCAGAATAATATCAGGTGGCAAAGAGTGATACTAGGTGGCAATAGCAAGTTGTTTATATGGTCTGATGGGTGAAGCACATGTGCAGTGTTGCTTTGGTTATATATAAGGAAAGAACTTAAAATAAACAGACTTCATATTTTAACCATCCTTGGGAGTCTCACCTCATCACTCCTCCACAAAGATGGTATATTTTAACCACCCTGGCATGGGGGCTCTAGAAAGCATGGCATGTTTTGTCACCCCAACTTGGGGCTCTAGAAAGCAGGACCCAATAAGAGGAAAAAGAAGAGAAGAAGGCAGGAAAGAGCTTCATCAATAGCAACCAAGGGAGAAAAGAATTCAAAGATATATCTCAAGAAAAATAAAGACCAAAAAATGGTCACTGTATGATAAGTTAAGGTATAATTGATAAACTTGCATAAAGTAATCCTAGTTTAGTAGAGGTTGGAAATCAATTATAAGAGTTTAAGAAATAAGAGCGAGGTGAGAAAGTAAACAATTACTTGTAGATTATTTTTTCTACTTTGGCTATGTGAGGAAGAAGAAATATAATGTTAAATTGAATTTTATGAGTATTTTATATTAAAGCATGAGACAGAGGAGATTTTTATTATTGTTCCAAATCTTTTTATGTGTTTTAATGTCAAGGTAATAGGGGAGAATTGGTGCTTGAAAGAAATCTGTTAACCTCTGTTAAGGGACAGGTCAATTCTCTGAGAGCCTCCACAGCTGATGATCATAACATCTGTAGGAGTTGCAAGGCAGCCTTTGCTGACACAGGTGTTATGGCCTGGGAATAAGATAAATTGGAGGCAGAGGGAAGAGGAGAGAGGACAGACAGGCAACAGCCTCTCAGGGAGAGGTCAGAGAACAGCAACTGCCTCTCAGTCTCCTTGTATCATCCTCTCACAAGAGGAGATCCATTCTGGGTTGGATCCCCAATAGCCATTTTCAGGTGGCTCCCATGTTTTCTAACAGCTCTCCCGTGTATTCCAACAAACTTCTGATTTCTTTGCTGAATCTCACATGGAGGTGTTAATAAGTGGTGAACTGGTCTAAATTAGATAAAATATGAAGGAAAGGAAAAATTATTCTCAGGATAAAATGTCTATGTCTGAATGATTAAGTTTGCTAAACCATGAATATTCAAAGTATCTGAATCTGAAGTTAAAACACTGGATATAAAAATAAGTGTGTGTGTGTGTGTGTGTGTGTGTGTGTGTGTGTGTGTGTGTGTGTGTGTGTGTGTGTTTAAGTGTTTATCATTCAGAAAACAACCAAAAATATCTTTAGTATCATTTTTATTTTTGATGTACCTGTATAAGAGGTTTTGGAGACAAATTTTTGTAGACCAAACAACAGATGATAGTGCATCATTTGAACTAATGAGGAGATGGAATGGAAGTTCAAGTTTAGAGATTAGCCAGAGAGTTCTGCACAGAGGCACAGCAATAAACAATGGAGCTTCTGTTGGAGTTCTCAACCCCTAGCTTTTGGACTGAGCTCTGAAAGCAACTGCTGCCACTGCTAATTCAGTGGCACCTGAAGCCTACTCCAATTTTGCTGGAGCTCAGTCTGTGCTGATAGTCTGCAGCATACATTTCTCACTGACCTTCTAAGTTTTTTTTTGCTGGGAAAATTATGTCACCCATTCTTTTGTGAGTTCTGCTGCTCCAGGAATTGTTTTATGGATTATTTAAAGGCATTTAGAAGTGTTTTAGGTAGAACTTAAGTAAGATGCTGGGTTTTTTTCACCATCTTGACTCTGCATCCTATTTTTCCTAAATACATAAATTCAATAAATTTAACTAGATGACTTCTCAGCTTTCTTCCAACTCTGAAATCCTGTGATTTTTATTCTAAATTGTTTTTATTATGTCCAAAACAGCTTGCCCATCTCTACATGTTGCCAGAAATAAGAAGAAATAAAAATGTTTTTAAAAATAAAATTTTTTAAAAATAAAAACTTTATGAGTTTTGTAAAATGTTGGATAATAAGTTGAATAAGATAACTAAGAACTACATAAATAATAAATATGATAAATAATAAGATATGCCTTTTTATAGACTACAAGGCAATATAGTATAGTGGCTAGACAGTTGTGTCAGTCATGACATGCACTGACTGTGCACATTAAGTCTCAGTTGCTCAAGGTTCTAAGCAGCTCTCAAGGATTATGTGGCAGAATAGCTATTGATTGTGATTAGAGGACATGTGAAATCACAGGACTACACTAAAAAAAAATTGATCCTACTTTCTGGCCTTCAAAATTCTTTCAATTGTTTATTTTGTCATTTAGAAGAAATAAATTTGAGATGAAACTTTAAATAAAAGTTTTTTTTTTTCCTTTTACAACAAAAACAAAGTTTCCAATAGAATGCTATTGTGTAGCTTGGTCTCATGATGGTCTTGACTATTTTGGCAAACAAAGTCAAAGAAGAGGTGTTCAAAGGCTTATCTTTCCAGGTTATCATGACATTTTCAACATTTTTTTTATCATCTTACCAATCACTAAGAACAGTAATTTGCTTAAATGATAATTTACTTTAGTGTATCATAACTACTTCTAGAAGTACCACCATTGATACTTATGAATGCTTAAATAAATACAAAAAGTTCTATTCCCCAACCTTGGCATTTAAAGATAAAGAGCTCTTATTGGCTAGAGGCATATTATCTCTTTACATCAAAGATAATAGCCAACATTTCTGTAGTTAATTTGCAATCATCATTTTATGTAAGTATTTGGGAAATAATAAGAAGGAAAAATGTTTTTTCCTATCTATAGTTATTGTAGAGATTTTGACTAAATCCAGACACACAGATATACAGGTAATGAACCTTCAGAGTAACTAAAATATGATTTAAAAGCCAATTGTTTATTAAAGTATCTTTGATCCTTGGTGAATTTTACTGGGCTGCATTTTGAGGATTTCCATAGTATTATTTCCTCTGATTTATTTAATAAGTTTCTTTAATAAGAATTATGTTATTTCTAAGCATTGATATATTATTGAGTCACAAATGTAGTGACTAAAAATGGCCACAAAATAATATATATTTTACTACTGCAATAGTGGTCTTTGAACACACAAACATACAAACTTCAACCTTCCATGCCAAAAGAAATGCTCATAGGTGAAATGTCAAAATAGAGTTCTACTAGAATCCTAATTTACCCCCCGCCCAGGAATTATTCATCAATACAGTTTTGATGTAAAATAAGTATGTTTCTATTAATTATTAAAATATAAATTAACCATAAAATGCAAGCTAGTATATGTATGTTTATAAGATGCTTGCCAGGGAGAAATAAAGTGAAGAATTTTACTGTGACAACTCCTTTTTTTTTTTTAATGAGTATCTTAGATCTTAATCAAATTGCATTATCAAATAAAGACTTGAGTAAAGAAGTGGGTCAATCATGTGATAAGAATTAGAGGTAACTGATGGTTAGTCCATGATCTATGCACTGTCAGGAGAAAGTGAGATACTCCTCTAGCACAGTGTGGGAATTCCTTTAATGAATTTAGGGAAGAACATGAGTAAAATGATGCAGTTCTAATAGGTATTGTTAGGTGAGTGTTAGGATTACTGGGTGAGAACTCAGGTTTTCTGGACGGTTACAAGGTGAGAACTCAGGTTGACTTGATAGAGGGGGGCAAGCTCATTGGCTGGGGTGGTTCTTCCCAGAAGCCCTTGCATTATCCCACGCCCATTCTCTGGGAGAACAAAAGAGAGAGCACTGGGCGCAGAGAGAGATCGGCCTGGAGAAGGATAAGAGCTGGAGGAGATTCAGAGCCAGGATTCAAGAAGAAAGACTCTGCATTGCATCAGGCTTGACGGGGCTCTCTGCAGGAAGGGAAGTCACTTCTAAGGACAAGAGTTAACAGCAACTACCTGGAGACAACGGTTCGTTACAGGAAGAAGAATCTGTCGGAGAGATTTGAGTAAAAGACACAGCAGATCTCTTCCCAGAGAGCGATCCGGCAGCTTCTAGAGACAACAGCTCGCAACAATTGGCGTCCACACGTGGGGCAAGGACTTTTGCTTATCCTGACAAGAGGAGCTAGACCAGACCTTCGCAATTTGGCGCCCGAACAGGGACAGACACAGTCCTGATTCCAGTGGAAAAGCTTCTGATCTAGATCTCAGTCTCTCTGACCCAGAACCGTGAGTAACGAGGAAACTTTGTTAAAGATTAAGTGAGCGTGCTAATAGATAAATAAGGAACTTAATTTGTTAAGGGCTAAACCAGGAATCTCTTATAGCTGAAATGGGGCAGATGTTAGCTAAATTCAATCCCTGGACCTCAGCCGACTCAACCCCAGTCCCAGAAGCAACCTCAGCTCCACCCCCATTCAGGAGTGGTACTATAGAGAGTATAATCAAGATAATTGAGGAGCAGAGTTTACTTGTAACCTGGGTACAGATTGCTAAACTCTTGGCTGCATTAAGACGCACATCCCCTTGGTTCTTAGAGGAAGAAAAGATAGATGTAGATAAATGGAAGCTAGTGGGATATGAAATGAAAGAATTTCAAGCAAAAAATGGGCCTCGTTCAATTTCTGCAGAAGTATTTTATATCTACAACATAGTTCAATTAGCCTTAAACTATCAAGCAAGTTGTAGGAGAAGGAAAAGTTCTAAAAATGAACAGAGGAGGAAGTGTGAGGAAAAAAGGAAAGATCAAGATCTTTCCCTAGAGCAAGAGGATTTAAATGAGGAATTATGGTATGATTCTCTTGAAGAAGCTTCAACCCTGCCTAGAGAACAGATTATTGACAGGCCCACATCAACCCCACCTTCAGAGATGGAGGAAGAAAGAGGGGAAGAGGCAGAAACAAAAACAGAATTGCCTGTGAAGAAGCCTAAGCCTATGACAAGATTAGAAAAAGCATTGGTTAAAGCTAAGAGAGAAGGACAGGATATAAGTGATTTTATACATGCATATCCTGTGATTGAAAATACTGACTCTGTAGGTAAAAAAAGGAGAAGATATGCACCTTTAGATTTGAATACAATTAAGGATTTGAAAAAAGGTTGTACCCTTTATGGGGCTACATCAGCTTATGTCAAAATGTTACTAGATGGTTTGTCTTATGAAGTCCTAACCCCGAATGATTGGAAATCCATAGCAAGGACATGTCTGGAACCTGGAGAAAATTTATTATGGCTTGCGGAATTTCATGAATTATGTAAAATTCAAGTCAGATGCAATTTGGAAATAGGAGTTAACACACAATTCACTTTTGAGCACTTGGCTGGTGAAGGTCGGTATGGAGAGAATTCAGAACAGACTGATTATACCATGACAATATATGAACAAATTGCTAAGGCTGCAATAAAAGCTTGGGGTGTCCTTCCTGGACAGAAAGATCGTGGAGAGGCTTTCACTAAAATACAGCAAGGTCCCAATGAACCTTTTGCAGATTTTGTGGGACGTTTGCAAACTGCTGTCAAAAGAACTATTGGAGAAAATTCAGCTACAGAAATAATGACCAGACATCTGGCTAAGGAAAATGCCAACGAGATTTGCAAAAGAATTATATGGGGATTAGACAAAGATACTCCTTTAGAGGAGATCATAAGACGCTGTGCTACAGTGGGAACAAATGCTTTTTACAGCCGGACAATGATGAATGTGGAAAGACAGGGTCCCTCCTGGCAAGGGCCTTCTAGAGAAAATCGGCGATGTTTTCAATGTGGAAAAATAGGGCATCTAAGAGCTCAGTGTAGATATGGAGATACAGTGAGAAGACAGGGTGAAAGAAGACCTAAAACCCCATGTCCAAAATGCAACAGAGGACTCCATTGGGCATCAGAGTGTAGAATAATTCAGGGAAATGGGATGAGGGGTCCAGGTCCAGGGCCCCTGGCAAAAAAGACTTGGGGCATGATGGCAGCTGATGTTACACCCAAAGAACCTTTAGAAGGCCAGGACTCTGATTTAATCAATCAGCAGAGAAGCAATCACATGGCAGAAAGGGATTACCTGATAAGTGAGCCAAAAGGCAATCAGATTGCAAAAATGGATTACACTTGGGGAGAATACAGGCCTTTTAAACCAACAGGGCTGTGCCCAGTGCAAACAACTCCAATGTAATTGTCAGATGATGAGAAGAGATTTAGAAAGTGGTAAATAGAAGGAAATTAGATAGGTTAACTGCCTGGGAGAGAGGGTTTGCTTGTATTTCTTCAGCAGGAGAAGGAATCAGATGGGTGCCAACGAGTCATATTCGCCGTATCCATCAGAGAGAGACAGAAAAAGAGAAAGACCTCAAAATAAAGGAGAAGATCTAAGAAACATCTGACACTGAAAGAGCATGGATAATAAGAAGACTGTTAAAGAACTTTAAAACCAGCAGGAATCATTGGACTTCCTCACACAAGATGAGACTAATGGACAATGGACTTATGGACATTTATAAATTTTCAATTTATGATTATTTGATTATGTTATTTGTCATATACTTCTAGCATGTATTATGTTACTATGTTACTATATGCTTATGTAATTTATGTAATTATCTGTAATACTTCCCATATTGATGGATTTATGTTTCAAGGTCATGACTGTCCTATGTTCTAAATCAAAAGAAAGGGGGAGATGTTAGGATTACTGGGTGAGAACTCAGGTTTTCTGGACGGTTACAAGGTGAGAACTCAGGTTGACTTGATAGAGGGGGGCAAGCTCATTGGCTGGGGTGGTTCTTCCCAGAAGCCCTTGCATTATCCCACGCCCATTCTCTGGGAGAACAAAAGAGAGAGCACTGGGCGCAGAGAGAGATCGGCCTGGAGAAGGATAAGAGCTGGAGGAGATTCAGAGCCAGGATTCAAGAAGAAAGACTCTGCATTGCATCAGGCTTGACGGGGCTCTCTGCAGGAAGGGAAGTCACTTCTAAGGACAAGAGTTAACAGCAACTACCTGGAGACAACGGTTCGTTACAGGAAGAAGAATCTGTCGGAGAGATTTGAGTAAAAGACACAGCAGATCTCTTCCCAGAGAGCGATCTGGCAGCTTCTAGAGACAACAGCTCGCAACAGGTGAGGAATTGAATCGTTGTAGAAAATATCAAGAGTGATGAAATCACAAATGTTCTGGAAAACTGAAATATTTCTTAAATAAGAAAAAGTTAAGAAAAACAATTTTTAAAAAATAATTTTACCATTGAATTATTTGTTATTTTTTACTGCTATCCTCTACTAGACAATAACTCCAAGACTAAAGGATAAGGTTGACAAATACAAGAATCATGACTTATTAATCTTTACATTATGAAATCACTAAGCATTTTATACAAATTATTTTAATTGATCTTTTAAGGTGAGTAGTGCAAGATTAAATGGCTAGTTGATGACATAACTGTAATTTGAATCTAAATCTTTTGACGCCCCCAAAACTCTTTCCATTATGCCTTAGTCCATCTTACACTCCACTTTAATGAATTAAGTTGTCAAGTCATTGAGAGGTTATATGATTTGCTCATGATTATACAACTAGTATATTTAATGAATAAAATTCCAGACAATAACCTCTGATCTCAGTGAGTGGAAAAAGGTAAAGAAGTGGGCTAAAAAGGTAATTTGGGACTGAAAATAAAATTTAAAAATAAAGAAAATTTGGCTGATGCATGTGTATGCTTCTGGGAAAAGTACAAACCTTGGTGCTTTTTCAATTTTTGATCCTGAGCTATATTTGAAACCTAGTCTTTGTTCTCTTCCCTGGCTCTTATTAACCTCCTCTATAACCACCATTGTATTGAAGACACCAAAATGTCAGCATATGTTAACTTTATCAGGGACTTGTCAAGTTCTTCACAGAGTTTCTTTGAAGACATGATGGATTTATTGATATCAGTGTATACAATATAATTTTGTTCCTTGTAATTTGTTTGCTTAAGTTCCATTTAAGCACTGTAAGACCAGGTGACCAAGTGTCCCATGCAATGGTAGTTCCTAACTTCTAGCTACATAATAAGCCAAATTTATCATCTTCTATATTAACCTCTCTGAGAAGAACCTCTGAGTCATCCTATTCAGATGTCTTCTTGTTTCACATATGGTGAATATATCAATGTTGGTATTATCCAAGTCCTTAAGCATAGGATTGACACATCAGTTAGGGGATTGTTAAGTATTAAAATTAAAATTAAAGAGAATTGGCACTTTCTCCCTTCTTTGCCATTTTGCCATCAGCACTGTGGAGACAGAAAGGAGTCCCACAGGACTAAGGATCATTCTGTGTTTTATTCTGTTTCAAGGAGTGCCTTTGTCTCTCCTCCCTAAAATCACTACTGGGTGACGAATCCTTTGATGATGAGGATCTCCAGAATTTACTAGTCTATTGTTCAACCAGGAGACACAATATGTTTCAAAGACTATACTCACAGCCACACACTTATTTTTGGTAGAACTTCTGAGTTGGGGATACCATTAATATTGAAGTTTTCAGGATATATTTCATCTAATAAGACATCAAAATAAGATTTCTGTGGAAGTTTGCATGTCATGTTATTGTGAGTATCATAATTGATCATTCTCTTCATGTTTTTCTCAAATTGTACAGTAACAAGTAATTCTATTCTTTCAAAACATATTGCATATAAAAATCAAAATAAAAGCCTCAGAAACATTTAGAGAGTATTTTGCAAGTCTTGAAATGGTATGTAAATATCATTATTATTATTATTATTAATATTATCCATTATAGACATGAAACTTTATACTGAAAGTAGATATCTCAGGTTCTATAAGGTTATTTTTGGTGAGTCTTTTTTAAATAGTCACATTTTAAATAAGATAAAGACACAAAAGTATCCTTTTGAGTGATGGGTTACTAGGATAAAAAAGATGATGTCATAATATTTCCTAAGATGCTTTGAGAATTAAAGCCTTTTTTTTTTTTTTTTTTTTTTTTTTTTTTTTTTTTTTTTACTGCTAGCTTTATATTCAAAGGCACTACAGCTAGAATTTCCCTAACTAGTTTTGGCTATGCTGAATATGATGTAGCCAATAAAACAAAAAGAGTAAATGTTCAAGTTTTATATTCCCATGGTGAACAAACCAAAGGGAAAAAATACTATTTGCATGAAAATAACTTTTTTTTTCTTTCTGAGCTGTAAGGTACAATAAACTTCCATATGCTTATAATAGTGTTTCCTATTGAAGCCAATAAAACTGCATTATATTTCATATTACTCACATTAAAATTCTTTGCATTGTGTTTTTATCAACATTATGTTTTGATTTTTCTTTTTTTCTTTAGTTTTATGAATTTGAGACATTTTCAGTATCATTCACTAATATTTGATATTTATTTCTATTTAATAAAGATTTTTAAAAACATTATTCATATAAAGTTTCTCATGACTAATTTGTCATCACTTTTACATCGCCAAAAAGCTTATCATCTTGATTTTTATCTTTTCTCATGCAACTTTCTTCTTTTTTTCTTCTACAAACTTTAAGACTTGGTAATAGTGAAAATTCATTTTTATATACATGCTTTTTAAATTTTTTCCCTCTTTTAAAAAGCTTTTCTCCTACTGTTTTCCAAAATCTTATATGTTTGGGCTCTTTTCAACTCCTTGTTTTTTTTCTTTTAGTTTTTCCCTCCTTCTGCTCCCATTTAACATATCCCTCACCTCCCATTTAAGAAATTCTTATATTAATCTCTATATAAACAAAGGCATTAGCTGTATTGAATATTATTCGAGTCACTTAAATTTAGATTCGCAGAATCAGATGGAGCTTCATGAAATCATTTAATGTAGCCTTCTAACTGGATGTGCATTTAACTTTAGACCACTATCCATCCCAGTCCTAAACATCCCCAAAGTGTGATAATTCCATTTAATTTAACAGCTCTAGTTCTGTATTATAGTATTACCTCTATTCTTATCAGGTATAACAATTACTCTTCAATTGATTTCTTCAATTGATTTCTATTCAACTTAATTCACCAAACTTTTATTTATTAGCTCCTCTCTGCAAGGCACTGTGGTAGGACAAAAATTAAATAGACCCTACCTTTATAGAATCTTACTCGTTTCCAAAGAAAATCCTTGTACCTCCAAAAGTAATGCCATTCTATCCCATTTTCTCCAAGAGATCTCCACCATAATATCTACATTCTCACTTATCCTCAATCTCTCCCTATTTTTTGGTTCCTTCCCCACTACCTATAAATAGTCCATGTCTCCTTCATCTTCAAAAAAATTCTCATTTGATCCTTCCATCTCTGTTAACTATTGCCTTATGTTTTTATAAATTCATTTCCTGCCCCAATCTCTCTCACGACCTCAATTCTCAGGTGTCTTGCTGACATCTTGAACTGAATGTACAGTAGTTGTATTAAACTCAATATGTGCAAAAAAGAACTCATTATCTTTCCCCCCTGAACTACCTTTCAATCCCACCCAACTCCAACTTTCCCTATTTCTGTCAAGTGCCTCTCAATACTTCCAAAGCTCTAGGTTTCATGCTATCTTCATTGTCTCTCATCTTCTATATCCAGCACCTATCACTTTCATTTTTGTGAAATCATTTGAGTATTCTTCCTTCTCTCTTCTGATACTGCCACTATTCTGGTACACACAGTGGGTCATGGCTGGTCTGTCTACTTCAATTCTTTCCCACTTCAGTCCATCCTCCATTCAGCTACAAAAGTCATTTTCCTAAAGTACAGGTCCAACCACGACACCCTTGACCCAATATTCTTTCGTGACTTTCTGTCATTTCTAGGTTCAAATACAAAATCCTCTGGCATTTAAATCTATTATCTAGTCTCCCTAATTTTCCAGTCTCCTTACATCTTACTTCTCACATAAGTTTAGATATAATGATACAAGTTCCACAAACAAGGTAAATTTTGGGAAAAGACAGGTTTAAGTAGTAATTAGTTCTATTTGGAACATATTAAATTTAAAATTCTCATCAGTGAGCAAGGAAGAGATATCACCAGGTAATGAATTTTAAGTGATTTATGTTTAGAATAAAGGCTAAAGGCCTTTCCAGTGAAACAAAAGCTCCAAGAAGTCATACCAAGCTGGAAAGCTTTGCATACAAGGCTGGCAACACATTATGTGTCTGAGCATGAATCTAATTATATTGAGAAAGATATAAAATTTAAGACTTTTCTTTTACAATTTTTATCTTTTTAGCTTTATTCAATACTACTGCCCTTCATGAACTCGGTTCCAGCTAAGTTGATCCACTAACTGTACCTGGACCTTAATATCCTATCTCCCTTTCCATTCCTAGAAAATATATGCTCCTCACTTTTCTCCTAAGAATCTTGATCTTTCTTCAAAATTCATTTTAAACATTATCCCTCTCTTGAATTTGGTGCTCATACTTGGAAAAACAACAGATCTGGAAAATAGTTTTAGGAGAGATAATCAGAGGATTATGGGACTTACTGCAAATTATGATGAAAAAAAAAGAGTCTAGATACTATTTTACAGGAAATCATCAAAGAGAACTGCCCAGATATAATAGAATCAGAAAGTAAAATAGGCATTGAATGAATTAATCTAACACCTTCTGAAAAAGAACCTAAAATAAAAACTCCAAGGAATATTGTGGCTAGATTTCAGAACTATCAGACTAAGGAAAAAATATTATAAGCAGTCAGGAAAAAAACAAAACAAACAAACAAAAAAAACCAATTCAAATACCGAGGTACCACAATAAGGACCACTCAAGATCTAGCTGCTTCCACATTAAAAGATCGAAGGACCTGGATTCTGAATTTCAAAAGGCCAAAGAATGTGGAATGCAGCCAAGAATAAACTACCCAGCTAAGTTTAGCATTTTATTCCATAGAAGAAGATGTACATTTAATGAAACAGATGAATTCCATTTGTTTCTAAGGAAAAATCCAGAACTAATAAAAAAAATTTGATCTCCAACCATAGGACTCAAGAGAAGCAGAAAAAGGTAAAAAGAACTCTTTAGAACTGTATTTTTGTTGTGGATATACATAAAGAGTACATGTATAATTTGATCTTACTGATATTACATAAAAAGGGAGGTGGAAATGGAAAGGGGATACTGTCAGAAAAAGGAAAAAGGGGAGATAAAAAGAGGGAAGCTACATTCCACAAAGAGGCAAAGGAAACTTATCATGTCTGATGGAATTTAGAGAGGGGGAGGGACATTGTGTGAATCTTATTCCCATCATTGTTGGCTCAAAGAAAAAATAATTAACATATTTGGTTTTCAGAGAAACTTCTCTGATCTCATTAAAAAGTGGGAAAGGAAAAGGGAAAGGGAAAAGAGTAATAAGGGAAGGGATTCAAAGAGGGGAGGGAGGAATCCTAAAGAGAGAGAGCTGTGTGATGCAAGTGGTGCCCTTAAGTTTAATACTGGGAAAGGGGGAAAGGGGCAGCAAGAAAAAGAAAAGCATAATCTGGGGATAATAAGATGGCAGGAAATACAGAATTAGTAATTTAATCACAAATGTGAATGGGATGAACTCTTCCATAAAGTGCAGACAGATAGCAGATTGGATCAAAAGTCAGAACTGTACAATATGTTGTTTACAGGAAACATATTTAAAGCAGGGAGATACATAAAGAGTAAAGGTAAAAGGATGGAGCAGAATCTAGTATGCTTCAGATGAAGTAAAAAAAGCAGATCAAGCAAAAGCAAAAATTGATCTAATTAAAAGAGATAAAGAAGGAAACTATATCCTGCTAAAAGGTAGCATAGACAATGAAGCAGTATCAATATTAAATATATATGCACCAAGTGGTTTACCATCTTCCTAAAGGAGAAGTTAAGAGAGTTGCAAGAAGAAATAGACAGCAAAACTATAATACTGGGAGTCCTCAACCTTGCACTCTCAGAATTAGATAAATCAAACCACAAAACAAATAAGAAAGAAATTAAAGAGTTAAATAGAATATTAGGAAAATTAGGTATGATAGATCTTTGGAGAAAACTGAATGGTGACAGAAAGGAATATACTTTCTTCTCAGCAGTTCATGGAACCTATACAAAAATTGACCATATATTAGGACATAAAGACCTCAAAATTAAATGCAGGAAGGCAGAAATAATAAATGCTTTCTTTTCAGACCAAAAGTACTTAAAACTACATTCAACAAAAAGTTAGAGTTAAGTAAACCAAAAAGTAATTGGAAATTAAATAATCTCATCTAAAAGAATGATTGGGTGAAAAAGCAAATTATAGACACAATTAATAATTTCACTCAAGAAAATGAAAATGATGAGACACCATACCAAAATTGGTGGGATGCAGTCAAAGCGGTAATAAGGGGAAATTTATATCTTTAGAGGCTTACTTAAATAAAACAGAGAAAGATAAAATCAATGAATTGGGCTTGCAACTTAAAAAGCTTGAAAAAGACCAAATTAAAAACCCCCAATCAAATACTAAACTTGAAATTCTAAAATTAAAAGAAGAAATTAACTAAATTTAAAAAAAACTATTGAATTAATTGAATTAACAAATAAAACTAAGAGTTGGTTTTATAAAAAAAAAAACAATAAAATAGATAAACCTTTGGTAAATCTGATTAGAAAAAGAAAAAGGAAAATCAAATTGTTAATCTTAAAAATGAAAAGGGAGAACTTTCCACCAATGAAGAGGAAATTAGAGCAATAAGGAGTTACTTTGCCCAAATTTATGCCAATAAATTTGATAACCTAAGTGAAATGGATGACTACCTCCAAAAATATAGGCTTCCCAGATTAACAGAGGAGGAAGTAAATTGCTCAAATAGTCCCATTTCAGAAAAAGAAATAGAACAAGCTATTAATCAGCTTCCTAAGAAAAAATCCCCAGGACCAGATAGAGTTACATGTGAATTCTACCAAACATTTAAAGAACAATTAACCCCAATTTATATAAGCTATTTGAAAAAATAGGGAATGAAGGAGTCCTACCAAATTCCTTTTATGACACAAACATGGTACTGGTACCTAAACCAGGTAGGTTGAAAACAGAGAAAGAAAATTATAGACCAATATCCCTAATGAATATTGACTAAAATCTTAAAAAATATATTAGCAAAAAGACTACAGAAAATCATCCCCAGGATAATTCACCATGATCAAGTAGGATTTGTACCAGGAATGCAGGACTGCTTCAATATTAGGGAAACTATTAGTATAATTGACCATATTAATAACCAAATTAACAAAAGCCATATGATCATCTCAATAAATGCAGAAAAAACATTTAATAAAATCCAACATCCATTCCTATTAAAAACACGAGATTATAGGAATAAATGGATTTTTCCTTAAAATAATCAGTAGCATCTATTTAAAACCATCAGTAAGCATCATATATAATGGGGATAAACTGGAACCAGTCCCAATAAGATCAGGAGTGCAACAAGGTTGCCAGCTATCACCATTACTATTCAATATTTTATTAGAAATGCTAACTTTGGCAATAAGAGTTGAGAAAGAGATTAAAGGAATTAGAGTAGGTAATGATGAAACCAAATTATCACTTTTTGCTGGTGATATGATGGTATACTTAGAGAACCCCAGAGATTCTACTAAAAAGCTATTAGAAATAATCTACACCTTTAGCAAAGTTGCAGGATACAAAATAAATTCACATAAGTCATCGGCATTCTTATATATCACTAACAAAATCCAACAGTTAGAGTTACAAAGAGAAATTCCATTTAAAGTAACTACCAATAGTATAAAATATTTAGGAATCTATCTGCCAAGGGAAAATCAGAAACTATATGAGCAAAACTACAAAATACTTTTCACACAAATAAAGTCAGATCTAACCAATTGGAAAATATTAAATGCTCTTGGCTAGACTGAGAAAATATAATAAAGATGACAATACTACCTAAACTAATATATTTATTTAGCACTATACCAATTAGACTCCCAAAAAACTATTTTAATGACGTAGAAAAAATAACAACAAAGTTCATCTGGAAGAACAAAAGGTTAAGAAATTCAAGGAAACTAATGAAAAAAAAAAATCAAATGAAAGTGGCCTAGCTATAGTAGAGCTAAAATATATTATAAAGCAGCAGTTATCAAAACCATTTGGTATTGGCTAAGAAATAGCCTAGTTGATAAGTAGAATAGGTTAGGTTCAAAGGACAAAGCAGTCAATAACTTTAATAATTTAGGGTTTGACAAACCTAAAGACCCCAGCTTTTGGGATAAGAACTCACCATTTGACAAAAAACTGCTGGGAAAATTGGAAATTAGTATGGAGAAAGCTAGGCATTGATCCATACTAAACCCTGTACACCAAGATAAGGTCAAAATGGGTTCATGATTTAGGCATAAAAAATGAGATTATAAATAAATTAGAAGAACATGGGATAGTTTATCTCTCAGACCTGTGGAAGAGGAAGGAATTTATGACCAAAGAAGAACTAGAGATCATTATTGATCACAAAATAAAAAAATTTTGATTATATCAAATTGAAAAGTTTTTGTACAAACAAAATGAAGGCAGACAAGATTAGAAGGGAAGAAATAAACTGGGAAAACATTTTTGCAGTTAAAAATTCTGATAAAGGCCTCATTTCCAAAATATATAGAGAATTGACTCTAATTTATAAGAAATCAAGCCATTCTCCAATTGATAAACGGTCAAAGGATATAAACAGACAATTCTCAGATGAAGAAATTGAAACTATTTCTAGCCATATGAAAAGGTGCTCCAAGTCATTATTAATCAGAGAAATGCAAATTAAGATAAGTTTGAGATACCACTACACACCTGTCAGATTGGCTAGAATGACAGGAAAAAATAATGCAGAATGTTAGAGGGGATGTGAGAAAACTAGGACCCTGATGCATTGTTGGTGGAATTGTGAATATATCCAGCCATTCTGGAAAGCAATTTGGAACTATGCTCAAAAAGTTATCAAACTGTGTATACCCTTTGATCCAGCAGTGTTACTACTAGGCTTATATCCCAAAGAGATTCTAAAGAAGGGAAAGGGACCTGTATGTGCAAGAATGTTTGTGGAAGCCCTCTTTGTAGTGGCCAGAAACTGGAAACTGAGTGAATGCCCATCAATTGGAGAATGGATGAATAAATTGTGGTATATGAATATTATGGAATATTATTGTTCTGTAAGAAATGACCAACAGGATGATTTCAGAAAAGCCTAGAGAGACTTACATGAACTGATGCTGAGTGAAATGAGCAGGACTAGGAGATCATTATATACTTCAACAACAATACTGTATGATGATCAATCCTGATGAATGTGGCCCTCTTCAACAATGTGATGAACCAAATCAGTTCCAATAGAGCAGTAATGAAGAGAATCAGCTATATTCAGTGAAAGAACTCTGGGAGATGACTATGAACCACTACATAGAATTTCCAATCTTTCTATTTTTGTCTGCCTGCATTATTGATTTCCTTCACAGGTTAATTGTATACTATTTCAAAGTCCAATTCTTTTTGTACAGCAAAATAACTGAATGGACATTTATGCATATATTGTATTTAACTTATAATTTAACATATTTTACATGTATTGCTCAACCTGCCATCTGTAGGAAGGGGGAGGGGGAAGGAGGGGAAAAACTGGAAGAAAAAGTTTTGCAATTATCAATGATGAAAAATTACCAATGAAAAGCTATAATAATAATAATAAAAAGAAATTGGTGCTCAGTTATTGATGCCTCCTCTCCAAAATTGTATTATGTTTATTTGTATATACTTAATGTTTACATATTTTACCTCAACAAAATATAAGCTCGTTGAGGGAAAGGATCACTTTTTTTTTTTTCTCTGAATCCCCAACACTTGGCACAGTACCTGATATATACTGGGCCCTTCATAAATGTTTGATTGATTCATCTCTATCATTTTATTATCATTTTTCCCAAATATCCCTGAAGTAATTTCTGGCACAGTTTTTATTACTCTCCTTGAATTACATGATATTTATTTATCTGTGTGTACAATATATCCTTCAATAGAATATATACTCCTAGGGGGCAGGGATTATTTCTTTTATTGTTTTTTTATCTTTGTTTCTCTCAAACCTAGTATAGTTGCTTATACAAAATAAATGCTTAATAAATATAGTGTGAATGTGAGCATAATTCAGTTACCCCTAGCCCACTTGTGTGTGTGTGTGTGTGTGTGTGTGTGTGTGTGTGAGAGAGAGAGAGAAAGAGAGAGAGAGAGAGAGAGAGAGAGAGAGAGAGAGAGAGAAACAGAGACACAGAGACAGAGAGAGAGAGATAGAAAGACATAGAGAGACAGAGACAGAGAGATATATGAAGTTAGAAAAAATTTTGAGGTATGGAGTAGGGAAGAATAAGGAGCTCAAGATAGAAAGCCTGTATTTATTCAGTGAAGTAGGAAACAAAGTTCTCTACTGAGAGAGATGGAGGAAAGGGTAGTGTAAGAAAACTGAGAGAAGAGAAAGTTTGAAGTACTTGGAGGAGATAGTGTGGTAGATTCAATTGTAAAAGAATAGTGGATTGCTATGTAGTAGTAAGAGAAGGCCTTTCTTTGACCCTCCTCTTTTCCTCAATAAAGCAATATATTAAGAACAAAATGTGATTTCATGTTATAGGAGTTTAGCTCAACTGGCAGACTGTGATTAGGCAGCTGCACAGTGACCAAGAACATTAAATTTAAAGTCAGGAAGCTCTAAGTTCAAATATCACCTTGATCACTGAACAAATCAGCTGACTTATCTCAACTGTGATTTTAAAACAGGGATAATAGCAGGATCTACCTCACATGATTATTGTTAGGATCAAATGAGATTCTATATATACAGTGCTTTGCAAACCTTGAAAGCACAATATAGATAGTAACTATGATTATGATTATTATTCCTTGCTGACCTCAGTTCATGTTGAATTTTAGCACTATAAATTACCCCCTTCATTTTTAGTTTAAAGCTCTTCTGATTAGATTTGCAAGATTCCTGGAAAAATGAATTCTTAAATGTCCTTGAAGATGTACTTCATTCCTGGCCAGAAGTTACTCAGAGTTGTTGTAAGAACCAAATGAAATAACAATCTCAGTAAAGCATTTTGCAAATGTTAAAGTAGTACATAAATTCTACTGTTATTATTGTCTTTATACTTTAAGCCATGATCTGAAAATTTAAATTTTGTAATCAATCATCTTCTTAACCTCTTGTGGATATTAATTAAGATCTTTAGTTTCTTATCCTGGATTTCACCAATTTAAGTAATCCTTTGTAGGTCCTTCTAGAAATAGCCTTTGTGATTATATGGTTCACTACAAATGGGCACTATTTCTCAGATATAATAACTCTCTTTTGCTTCACTCTTCATTAAATTCTGGTCTCACTGAATCTCAGAGGGAAGTTAATCAACAATCCACAATACTGGTTTATTGTTACCCATTTCTTTCCCAGTTGATTTCTCATCACCAGCATCTATGGATTTAAATGATTATTTTTTACAAAATAGGCAGCTGTTTCCTCCCCAGATAAATCATGCACCTCCCACAAAAAGGTAATTTTTTTAGCTCCAATTTCTTCAGTGTTTCTTCTTTCTTTTCTCCTCACTGTGTTTCTTCTACCTTCTTACCTCCTGAAAAAAAAAATTATTCAAAATATATTTACTTTTTTTTTTCATTTTAGAGTGAATCCCTGTGTTTGGTGAATGCTACAATGATAAATGATTCCCAGGCTTATAGGTGTAAAGTCCCCATGTTCAAACCTTTTTTTTTTTTTTTTTTTAGCCTACTGGTCATTTTTTTGTCAATAGCAATGATTTGCCTATTTCAGTCTCAATTTCTGAATGGAACTCACAGTTCTCAAGGAGAAATCTTCAGTAACTCCTCATGTAGGGATGTGATATATTTTTTCCATATTAGCCTACATATCAGGATACTTCCAAAGAATTTCTAAAAGTTTGGAAAAAGAAAAAGTACTAGAAGCAAAGAAGAAGAAAAAAAGAGGGAGAAAATGAAAGGGACTTTGGATAAATTCATTTTTCTTTGGTTTTACTGTAGAGCAACGCATTCAGCACTTAGAGTACAGGTTTTTTAAAGTATTTTACTCCCCCCAAAATAGTATTCTTTGTTTTGAGAAATGGCGCCCACAATAGGAGTATCCAGTGACTTAGGGTTACAAGCTGAAGTTCTATACAATTCTCAGTACCCCTTTGGGACTTACTAGCAATTGCAAACTAAAGTTCTATACAGTTCTCAGTACCCCTTTGAGATTTACTAGTCTAGGAGCATGCTACATGTAAGAAAGTAAGTAATCTGGGTTGCCCAGAGAAAAAGAACCACAATGGTGAAGAGTGTTGAGTTTGTGTCACATGAGAATTTGCTTACAGATATGATTAATCTGGATGGTTAGTCTGAAGAAAAGCAGACTTGGAGACATGTGACAAGTATCTTCAGGTATTCAGATGGTTCTCACAAATTTAACCTCAGACCCTGGGCATGTCATTTAATCCTGTTTGCCTCAGTTTCTTCAGATATAAAATGAATTGGAGAAGAAAATGACAAACAATTCCATTTTTTTCAAGAAAACTCCAAATAGGTTATGAAGAGTTGGAAATGACCTTCATAACTTGGGGAAGAAGTTTAAAAATGTCACTGTCTGATTTGATTTTTTAATACCTTTCTGATGAAACTTAAGAGACTCCTAAATCTTGTCAAAGAAATTCAACTGTTGTAAATTAAATAAAGCATTATCTATTTATTTGTAACTTGTTTTAGGCTATGCCATAAAAATAGTGGTCTAGATAAGGGAGAGGCAGAGAATAAATTTTTTTTAACATACCTCTAGATTGCAATATACCAATTCCTTAGAAAGAAATACTCTTCAATTGAAGAAGAAAAATTCACAAAGCTTTCACAATGTGGTAGAAATATTCTCCAAAGCACACCTACCTTACTTTGCTCAGGTTCTATATTCAGCAACTAACAGTATGTTTTATAATTCTGCCCTTCAAATAGAGCAGCAAAAAGGAGTGCCTTATAAAAATGACTGGTCATTACAACAAATAAATTAATGAGTGTCATTCTGATTTATTAACTGTGTTTGTTTAATTAATGTGAATTTATATTCTACAGCTCATTGAAACCCAGATGAAATTATGAAGTGAAAATATTAAATCTAAAAAACTAGGGACCAGACTCTTGATAAGGACATTTTTGTGACTACCAAAATGTAGGTATTTGTAAAATTTACATTCTGCATCCAGCTATCCACCACGGTTCCCTCTACTCCCCTTCCTCCTTTCTACTTTATCTTTCATCTTGTTTTTCTCCATTTCTTCCTTTCTCCAATCTTTCTTCTCCTTTCTTTTCACTTTTCCTTTCCCTGCTCTCTTTTCTCCCTTCTCTACTCTCCTGAAAAAAAAAAAAAAAAAAAACATTTCTTAACTGCCACCCACAGGAGCCTCAGTAAAGAATTATTAGGCTTTACCATACTTGTACTCAACTTCTAAGATGACAGAGAACAGAAAGTACAAACAGCATGGTTGAGACCTAAGGCTTAGACATATGGGTGATCCTGATGTTAATGAGTGACTGAGTCAGGCAGTGCAACCTGCCTGCATGAAAGGTTTCAATCAAGCCAGACCTCTGGGACCTATAACTGTAATTTCAAACCACTAAAGGCAGCAGAACTCTTTTAAACTTTTATTGTTCTGAGGAAGTGGATGGTTAAAATGAGTCTGCTTCACACATGTCTATCTGACCTTGGAGATCTCTCAGTATTCAAGGCAGTCCACCACAAGTAAAGCTCTTCCCCAATTATTCTGGCAGCATTTATGCTTTTTGCATCTGGTATTTTGTAAACATAGATTTTTTTTCATTGAACTTCTGCCCAACCTCATATAGAGAGCCTCATTTTAATAGAAGGATTATTCTCAGGTTTTTAAAATATACAGGAAATAGGAAATCATCTGAAAGTAGACAATTACCTCATAGTTGTACCACTTTCTCCTTACAAACTCATTTGATAAAGACAAGATTCTGAAATTTTTAACTTTAAGATTTTTCAACCTGAGAAAATGACTGTCCTTAATTTCCCTTTGACGATTCTTAAACTCATACAAATTAAGTTTTGAAGAAATGGTGCCTTGCCTCAAAGACTATAAAGGAAGAAATGTTTTGTTTTTTTTTTGTGTGTGATAACTATATATATATCAATTGGAAGAAAGGAAGGAAAGAAGGGAGGGAGGAAGGAAGAACAGAAAGAAAAGATTATTAAAGAAAGGAAGGAGGCAAAGAGAAAGGGAGGAAAAAAGGGAAGAAGAAATGACAGAAGGGTAGAAAGAAGAGGGGGGAAAGGAAAGGAGAGAAAGAAAAAGGGAGAGAGGAAAGATTTTTTATTTAATATTTTATTATTCCCAGCTACATGTAAAACAATTTTTTTATTTAATATTTTATTATTCCCAGCTACATGTAAAACAATTTTTTAACAATTTGGAACTATGCCCAAAAAGTTATCAAACTGTGCATACCCTTTGACCCAGCATTGCTGTTATTGGGATTATATCCCAAAGAAATACTAAAGAGCAGAAAGCTCTTTTTTGTTGTAGCCCATCAATTGGAGAATGGTTGGATAAATTATGGTATATGAAGGTTATGGAATACTATTGCTCTGTAAGAAATGACCAGCAGGAAGAATACAGAGAGGCTTGGAGAGACTTACATCAACTGATGCTGAGTGAAATGAACAGAACCAGAAGATCGCTGTACACTTCAATGCTGTATGAAGAGGTATTCTGATGGAAGTGGATATCTTCAACATAAAGAAGATCCAACTCACTTCCAGTTGATCAATGATGGACAGAAACAACTACACCCAGAGAAGGAACACTGGGAAGTGAATGTAAATTGTTAGCACTACTGTCTATCTACGCAGGTTACTTATACCTTCGGAAGCTAATACTTAATGTGCAACAAGAAAATGGTATTTACACACATATATTGTATCTAGGTTATATTGTAACACATGTAAAATGTATGGGATTACCTGACATCGGGGGGAGGGAGTGGAGGGAGGGAAGGGATAATTTGGAAAAATGAATAAAAAATAAAATAAAATAAAATAAAATAAAAAGCTCTAATCAAAAAAAAAAAAAGACTTTGAATTCCAGATTCTCTCTTTCTGCCTCCCCAACCTCATTCCATTAAGAAGGCACATGTGAAGTTATGCAAAACATTTCCATAAAACTCATGTTGTAAAAAAAAATCTAGAATTCTACTTCCCAAAAGAACTCTCAAGAAAAACAAAAAGATTTTAAAAAGTAAGCTTCAGGGGGACAGAGCCAAGATGGCGGAGAAGATACACATGAATTTCTAAGCTCCCTTGTACCCTCAATGCCAACTAGTTAAATCAGCCTCAAAAATAACATTGGACTTATAAAAACCACAAGGATTAGAAGCACAATTTACCAGCTGAAGAGAATCTGGAATTTTGTCAGAGAAAAGATCAGTTTTGAGGGGAGGAAAAAAAAAAAAAAGACCAGTACAGACAGGGTTGGACTAGGGGCTAGCACATTGTGCCAAACAGGCTGGGGAGAACTCTGGGATCAGAGAAGCTACTGAGATAGAGGAATCTGGCATAGGCTGATAGCTCTACTCTGCTTGTAAAACAGCAGAAGAGAAATCAAAGCCACTTAAAAAACAAAACAAAACAAAACAAAACAAAAAAAAAAAAAAAAAAAAAAAAAAAAAAAAAAAAAACCCGCCAGATCCTATAACTACCTCAAACCAGAAGTGACCTAACACCAATCTCGGCAAAACTGTGCAGCCACCTTCTGCTGTCTGGGGCTTTTCCTCGGGGCAGTTAAGAACCTGAACAGTGGGGGACACAGCCCAGGGCACCCTCTAATCCACAAAGTGCGGGGCTCAGCCTGAGGCAGTGGAACTCCCACAGCAGCAAAACTCCCACAGCAGCGACTGTGCTTCCCCAGCAGAGACTTACAGTTTGAGTGCAGGGGCTTTTTGTGGGCACATGGTGGGGAGAAGGGGGTTCCTCACTAGGCACCCCCCGCAGCAGCCATGCTATCCACCTCTGAGGCATTTTCAGGGGTTTGGGGAGCTCTTTCCCAGAGCTCTCTCTTAGCCTGTTTACAAAATTGCTGCATTCCATGTTATCTGCGAGGAAACTGGTAAATTTCCTACCCAAAGGGCAGACCCCACAGAGTTTTAACAATGAGTAAGAAATTGAACCGAACGATTGACACTTTCTATACAGAGAAAGAGCAGGTATCCAACCCCAAGGAGGCTAACAGCGGACAGTCTTCAGATAATACTCTAAAGGGGAATGATACCTGCCCCCTATTACATAACTCTCTCCTAGAAGAGACTATTAAAAAATTAAGAGAGTTAGAAGAAAAATGGGGAAAGGAAAGAGAAGCTATTCTAGAGAGTAACGACATCCTGAAATTTTAGTTGGAAAAGATAAAAAATTCACAGGAAGTACAGGGGAACAAAATTTGTGAATTGAAAAAGGTTAAAAAATCACAGAAAAGTAGGATTTCTGAATTGGAAAAGATAAAAAAATTCCCAAGAAAGTAGGATTTGTGATTGGAAAAAGAAAATAACTCACTAAATAAAATTAGTGAAATAGAAAAAAAAATCAGCAGAGAAAAATAATTCATTTAAAAACTCAATTGGACATATAGATAAAGAACTAAAAAATGTGAATGAAGAAAATAACTCATTAAAAATCAGGACTGAACAAATAGAAATGAATGATTCATTGAGACACCAAGAATCAATCAAACAAAACAACAAAAAAAGGAAAAGCTGGAGAATAATGTCAAATATTTACTGGGAAAATCAACAGACCTGGAAAATAGATCTAGAAGAGATAATCTGAGGATCATTGGACTTCCTGAAAATTATGATGAAAAAAAGAACCTAGATTCTATTTTACAGGAAATCATCAAAGAGAACTGTCCAGAGATAATAGAAACAGAAGGGAAAATAGGCATTGAAAGAATTCATCGAACACCTTCTGAAAAAGACCCTAAAAAAATTTCCATAGGAGCATTGTGGCTAAGCTGCAGAACTACCAGACTAAGGAAAAATATTGCAAGCAGCTAGGAAAAAACAATTCAAATATCAAGGTGCCACAATAAGGGTCACTTAAGATCTGGCTGCCTCCACATTAAAGGCCTGGAATCTGATATTCTGAAAGGCAAAAGAACTTGGAATGCAACCAAGAATAAACTACCCAGCTAAGTTTAGCATTTTCTTCCATGGAAGAAGATGGACATTTAATGAAACAGAGGAATTCCATTTGTTTCTAAGAAAAAAACCAGACTTAAACAAAAAGTTTGATCTCCATCCACAAGACTCAAGAGAAGCAGAAAAAGGTAAAAAAGAACTCTTGACAACTGTATTTCTGTTGTGGATATACAGAAAGTCATGTGTATAATTCGATTTTACTGATATAACATAAAAAAGGGAAGTAGTAAGGGAAAGGGAATAGTATCAGAAAATGGGAAAGGAGAGATAAAAAGAGGGAAACTACATCCCAGGAAGAGGCAAAGAAAATCTACCACATCTGAGGGAATTTAGAGAGGGGGAGGAACACTGTGTGAATCTTATTCTCGTCAGAGTAGGCTCAAAAAGTAAATAATTGACATATTTGTTTTTTAGAGAATTCTCTCTCACCTCATTAAAATGGAGAGAGGAAAAGGAAAAAGAAAAAGAGGAATAAGGGAAGAGTAAAAGAAAGGGGAAAGGACTTAAAAGGGAGAGCTGCATGACACAAGTGGGGTCCATAAATTTGATACTGGGGAAGGGGTTCAGGGGGGACAAGAGCAAAAAAGCATAATCAGGAGATAATATGATGGCAGGAAATACAGAATTAGTAATTTTAACTATAAATGTGAATGGGTGAACTCTCCCATTAAGTGAAGGTGGATAGCAGACTGAATCAAAAGTCAGAACCTTACAATATGTTATTTACAGGAAACACATTTAAAGCAGGGAGATACATACTGAGTAAAAGTAAAAGGTTGGACCAGAATCTATTATGCTTCAGGTGAAGTCAAAAAAGCAGGGGTCCATCCTTATCTCAGATCAAGAAAAGCAGAAATTGATCTAATTAAAACAGATAATGAAGGAAACTCTATCCTGCTAAAAGGTAGCATAGATAATGAAGCCATATCAATACTAAACATATATCCACCAAGTGGTATAGCATCTAACTTCCTAAAGGAGAAGTTAAGAGAGTAGCAAGAAGAAACAGACAGCAAAACTATAATAGTGGGAGACCTCAACCTTGCACTCTCAGAATTAGATAAATCAAACCACAAAACAAATAAGAAAGAAATTAAAGAGGTAAATAGAACATTAGAAAAATTAGGTATGATAGATCTTTGGAAAAAACTGAATGGTGATAGAAAGGAATATACTTTCTTCTCAGCAGTTCATGGGACCTATACAAAAATTGACCATATATTAGGACATAAAGATCTCAAAATCAAATGCAGGAAGGACAAAATAGTAAATGCTTCCTTCTCAGATCACAATACAATAAAAACTACATTCAACAAGAAGTTAGGGGTAAATAGATCAAAAAGTAATTGGAAACTAAATAATATCATCTTAAAAAGGATTGGATGAAACAGCAAATTAGAGAAACAATTAATAATTTCACCCAAGATAATGACAACAATGAGACATCATACCAAAATTTATGGGATGCAGCTAAAGCAGTAATAAGGGGAAATTTTAAATAATATTATCCCTTTTATTCATTTTTCCAAATTATCCCCCCCTCCCTCCACTCCCTCCCCCTGATGACAGGCAATCCCATACATTTTACATGTGTTACAATATAACCAAGATACAATACATGTGTGTAAATACCATTTTCTTGTTGCACAATAAGCATTAGCTTCCAAAGGTATAAATAACCTGGGTAGATAGACAGTAGCGCTAACAATTTACATTCGCTTTCCAGTGTTTCTTCTCTGGGTGTAGCTACCTCTGTCCATCATTGATCAATTGGGAGTGAGTTGGCTCTTCTTTATGTTGAAGGTTTCCGCTTCCATCAGAATACATCCTCATATGGTATTGTTGTTGCAGTGTACAGTGATCTTCTGGTTCTGCTCATTTCACTCAGCATCAGTTGATGTAAGTCTCTCCAAGCCTCTCTGTATTCCTCCTGCTGGTCATTTCTTACAGAGCAATAATATTCCATAACCTTCATATACCATAATTTACCCAACCATTCTCCAACTGATGGGCATCCATTCATCTTCCAGTTTCTAGCTACAACAAAAAGAGCTGCCACAAACATTTTGGCACATACAGGTCTCTTTCCACTCTTTAGTATTTCTTTGGGATATAAGCCCAGTAGTAGTACTGCTGGGTCAAAAGGTATGCACAGTTTGATAACGTTTTGGGCATAGTTCCAAATTGCTCTCCAGAATGACTGGATTCTTTCACAACTTCACCAGCAATGTATTAGTGTCCCAGTTTTCCCACATCCCCTCCAACATTCATCATTATTTGTTCCTGTCATCTTAGCCAATCTGACAGGTGTGTAGTGGTATCTCAGAGTTGTCTTAATTTGCATTTCTCTTATCAGTAGTGATTTGGAACACTCTTTCATATGAGTGGATATAGTTTCAATTTCTTTATCTGAGAATTGTCTGTTCATATCCTTTGACCATTTATCAATTGGAGAATGGTTCGGTTTCTTATAAATTAGGGTCAGTTCTCTCTATATTTTGGAAATGAGACCTTTGTCAGACCCTTTTTTTAAAAAATATTTTCCCAATTTGTTACTTCCCTTCTAATCTTGTTTGTATTAGTATTGTCTGTACGGAAACTTTTTAGTTTGATGTAATCAAAATCTTCTATTTTGTGATCAATAATGATCTCTAGTTCTCCTCTGGTCATAAATTCCTTCCTCCTCCACAAGTCTGAGAGGTAGACTATCCTCTGTTCCTCTAATCTATTTATTATCTCACTCTTTATGCCTAAATCATGGACCCATTTTGATCTTATCTTGGTATATGGTGTTAAATGTGGATCCATATCTAATTTCTACCATATTAATTTCCAGTTTTCCCAACAGTTTTTTCCAAATAATGAATTTTTATCCCTAATGTTGGTATCTTTGGGTTTGTCAAAGATTAGATTGCTATAGATGTACCCTTTTTTGTCCTTTGTATCTAATCTGTTCCACTGATCAACTAGTCTATTTCTTAGCCAATACCAAATGGTTTTGGTGACTGCTGCTATATAATATAGCTTTAGATCAGGTACACTTAGACCACCTTCCTCTGACTTTTTTTCATTAGTTCCCTTGAAATTCTCAACCTTTTATTCTTCCATATAAATTTTGTTGTTATTTTTTCTAGGTCATTAAAATAGTGTCTTGGGAGTCTGATTGGTATAGCACTAAATAAATAGATTAGTTTGGGGAGTATTGTCATCTTTATTATATTCGCTTGGCCTATCCAAGAGCACTGAATGTCTTTCCAATTATTTAAATCTGACTTTATTTTTGTGGCAAGTGTTTTATAATTTTTCTCATATAATTCCTGACTATTCTTTGGTAGATGGATTCCCAAATACTTTATACTCTCAACATTTGCTTGGAATGGAGTTTCTCTTTTTATCTCTTGCTGTTGCATTTTGTTGATGATGTGTAAAAATGCTGAGGATTTATGCGGATTTATTTTGTATCCTGCCACTTTGCTAAAATTCTGAATTATTTCTAATAGCTTTTTAGCAGAGTCTTTGGGGTTCTCTAAGTATACCATCATGTCATCTGTAAAGAGTGATAGTTTGATTTCCTCATTTCCTACACTTATTCCTTTAATCTCTTTCTCGGCTCTTATTGCCGAGGCTAGCATTTCTAGTACCATATTGAATAGTAATGGTGATAGTGGGCAACCTTCTTTCACTCCTGATCTTACTGGGAAAGGTTGCAGTTTATTTCTATTGCATATTATGCTTACTGACGGTCTTAAATATATGCTCCTGATTATTCTAAGGAATAATCCATTTAGATATGGACCCACACTTAACACCATATACCAAGACAAGATCAAAATGGGTCCATGATTTAGGCATAAAGAATGAGATCATAAATAGGTTAGAGGAACAGAGAATAATCTACCTCTCAGAGCTGAGGAGGAGGAAGGAATTTATGACCAGAGGATAACTAGAGATCATTATTGATCACAAAACAGAAGATTTTGATTACATCAAATTAAAAGGTTTTTGTACAAACAAAACTAATGCAAACAAGATTAGAAGGGAAGTAACAAATTGGGAAAATATTTTTATAGTTAAAGGTTCTGATAAAGGCCTAATTTCCAAAATATATAGAGAACTAACTCTAATTTATAAGAAATCAAACCATTCTCCAATTGATAAATGGTCAAAGGATATGAACAGACAATTTTCAGATGATGAAATTGAAACTATATCCACTCATATGAAAGAGTGTTCCAAATCCCTATTGATCAGAGAAATGCAAATTAAGACAACTCTGAGATACCACTACACACCTGTCAGATTGGCTAAGATGACAGGAAAAAATAATGATAAATGTTGGAGGGGATGCAGGAAAACTGGGACACTGATGCATTGTTGGTGAAATTGTGAAAGAATCCAGCCATTCTGGAGAGCAATGTGGAATTATGCTCCCAAAGTTATCAAACTGTGCATACCCTTTGACCCAGCAGTGCTACTACGGGGCTTATATCCCAATGAATTACTAAAGAAGGGAAAGGGCCCTGTATGTGCCAAAATGTTTGTGGCAGCCCTTTTTGTAGTGGCTAGAAACTGGAAGATGAATGGATGCCCATCAATTGGAGAATGGTTGGGTAAATTATGGTATATGAATGTTATGGCATATTATTGTTCTGTAAGAAATGACCAGCGGGATGAATACAGAGAGGCTTGGAGAGACTTATGTGATCTGATGGTGAGTGAAATGAGCAGAACCAGGAGATCACTATACACTTCAACAATGATATTGTATAAAGACATATTCTAATTGAAGTGGATATCTTCAAAATAGAGAGGATCCAATTCAGTTCCAGTTGATCAATGATGAACAGAAATAGCTACACCCAGGGAAAGGAGTGTAAAATGTTTGCACTATTGTCTTTCTACCCAGGTTACTTATACCTTTGGAATCCAATTCTTACCGTGCAATAAGAAATTTGGTTTTACACACATATATTGTATCTAAGATATACTGTAACACATTTATTATATATGGGATTCTGTCATCTAGGGGAGGAAGTAGAGGGAGGGAGGGGAAAATTTGGGAAAGTGAATACAAGGGATAATGTTGTAAAAAAATTACTCATGCATATGTACTGTAAAAAAAATTATAATTATAAAATTAATAAATAAAAATTTTAAAAATTAATGAAAAAATAAGCTTCAAATCTGTATTCAGACACAGTTCTTTCTCTGAGCATGGGTAGATTTTTCATCTTAAGTCCTTCAGAATAGAGTTAGATCATTGTATTAATGAGAATCACAGTCATTCTCTAGCTGAGACAGCTAGAGAAAAAGCAGAAAAAACTTTAAAATCGAGAATACTAGGTTAAGGCAGGACAGTTGACGCTTAGATCACTCAAAGTGATCATTCAATCAACCTCTGTCAGTAGTCTCTTGAAAGACCCAGAACAGAGGAAATGCTAGACAGGGAGCCAAAGCTTGCCACAATGGGGAGAAAAAGTGAAAAATTGCACTCAACATCCTCATTTGTAAAATATGAAGTACTGCTTTGTCATTTGTTCATTTTGTCATGTCTGACTCTTCATGACCCTTTTGGGGGTTTTTCTGAAAAAGATAACTGATGTGATTCATCATTCCTTCTCAAGCTCATTTGACAAATGAGGAAACTGAGGCAGACAGGATTAAGTGATTTGCCCCGGGTCATACATCTAGTAAGTGACTGAGGCTAGATTTGAATTTAGGAGGTTGAGTTAGCCTGACTTCAGAGACTGCACTCTGTCAACTGGGTCACCCAGCTATTTCAAGGAATTGTTTATTAACTTTTAAAGTCCCTTTCCATACTAAGTATATGAGCTACTATCTTTGAAAGTATAACTTTGTCCAAGGATGCTATAAACATTATCAAGTAATTTAGAACAGGGAAATATTGTATTTCTCAAAGGCATTTACTAAGTTCATAAAGGATATACTACCAAAAAAACCCCCAAAGAGAAAGGATTTCTTAAGGTTTTTGTGGTTCTCCAAATGTTTGTGTTGTGACAACCAAGAATCTCAGTGAAGGTCTCTTCAATGAGCTCTAGGGTCATTCAAAGAGATAGGATTAGCAATCCACACAAGATAAACCCATTGATAAAGAAACAATATTGTTATGAATTGGTTACAATCTGTATTTAATAGAAAGGATAACTTTACTAAAGATCTATCAAGGTACTAATGTTTTAGAATTAAACATGCAATTATCCCTTCTACATTATGACTTTCCCCAATATAGTTTTCATATATTGTGAGATGGTATAAAAATTACATGGTATTTGGGAGGGGAATCTTGAGGGAATTTTAATTTTGGGGAATTTTGCAGAAATTGTAGAAGACTTGGAAAAGCCAGTAGATGACACAGAAAAAGTTAAGAAACAAACAAAATATATGGATAGTAATGTATAATATCATATATTTTAATCCCATGGTAATTTAGACTTTTTCTCTGGTACAAAGGGAAGGCCAAATTTTTTTATAATTTTCCAGATCTTGGGAATGCTGTACTCCAAATACCCACAATCTGGAAGGGATAAAACTCTAATTTATAAAATACAATATATAAATATAACTATGTATAATGTTTTTGATTCATTATTAAATATAATTTACTTATAATAAATATGTTATCCTATACAAATGACAGCATAATTTAAACTAATATTTAGCATTAAATAAAATTATTAATATAATTTAAATATTTTGCTATTAAAGACAGTACTCCCTTATGTGAACATTTTATTGGGGAAAAATAAGGACATTTGTATTAGAAAAGCATCTTGAGGAGAAAGAAAGTTTTGAGAGAATCTGAATGAAAACAATCCCTTCAGAGGCAAAAGTACTGAATTATTTTAAAAATTACTGTAGTAAATTGTTTTCTAGTAGTTAATTTATGTGTACTGTTTTTTAGAACCATGAGGTCCATCTGTGGGAAACTCTTAATCAAAGAACCTTTTGGGGATTATGGGAAATTAAAAGCTACATTAACTATTTGTGTTATATCTGAGAGGAGCATGAATTTGGAGTTTCTTAAGCTAAAATGGAAGTGTGTCACTAAGTAAGCTGGGGTTTAGAGGCAAAAGACATGGGAAGTCATGAAATTAGAAAGTAGGAATCAGTATTAGACGGATTAGGATTCTGAAGTTAATGGAACTGAGAAGCCATCGGAAGTGACAAACTTCACAGGAAGAGAGAAGCAGAGTAGAATAGAAGCACAGTACAGCTGAGAACAGTTGACAAGCTAGGTTTTGCAATTAATGTACAAGCTGATTTGATTAAAGTTCGAATGCTTGAAACTGATTAGAGAAAGAAAAATACTCTACTAATTGGAGAGCAGATGAGAAAAGCTGCCTGTCTCTATATTATTAGCTTGAGGGAGGGGCAACCCTTCAGATATATACCTATGTTGCTCTTGAGAGGGGAACAACTGTCTAAGCTCAGGAAGAACACGCAGAAATATTTTTGAAGTTCTGAGTGTTAAGGGAATTGCTTTTCACTAAAAGATAAAATGCTCCCCAGCCAAAGGAGCAGGACTAGAAAGCACTCCAGACCCCGTGCTTAAGGTGGTCATTTCCTTAAAGAAGCTTAATACATTTCAAGAATATCTGAGAAGCAATTTAATATATCACAAGAGTAGAGACACACAAAAGAATAGTGATCCCCAGAGTAAGAAAATCAGATTATAGTCCTAAATTGTGAGCTCTCCTAAGAGTATGAGTTTCTTAGTCTTTCATTGATATTAAACTAGAGCTTATATTTCCAGATATTTGGTCCTATGAATAAAAACTATTGTTCAGAGGAAATGTTCTAAATCCTATAAGAGAATATAAGCAAATAGTGATTTCTAATCGTTTTTTTTTTTCTGTCTTTCTCTCTCTCTCTCTTCTTAAAATTAGTATCCTCTCATTAGCACTTGTGGCAAATTGGAGGATGATTAACTTACTTGGGATGAAAAAAAGTTGATGAAGATTTTTGGTTATATAGATGTATTGTTCTAGGTGAAACAAGAACTTAAAGACATAGTGTTGTACCTTCCTAAAAAGGATTGTTACCTTCTAATGAGGCATAATTTTAGAGCCAATATGGTGAATTGATCTTAGAGTTATAGAGAAATTAAGGATTTTTGTGTGTGTGGAAATTCTGTGAAAAGAGAGAAGAAAGAAAAACAATGATTACAGAGAAAAAGGAGTAGCTGGAATCATCATTTTGCCAGAAAAAGAAGGGAAGTTTAGCTATATAAGCTCTAGTTTAACATCAGTAATTTGCCTAAGCTCACATAAGTAATATCAGTGGCAGTTTTTTAACCTAGGTTTTTCAAATATGGAATCAATGCTCTTTCTATTCAACCAATTACAGAAAAAAAAGGTGGTGGGAGTGTTCATTATTCAGTCCAATTCAATTTAATTCAATAATAATTTATTAGGTGCCTACTGTATACCAAATTCAATTTAGGTGCTGAAAATGCAAAGATAAAGATGTTGACTCTAAATAAATTAAATCTTTGAAATAAAGTTTAATGTGATAAAATAAATGAATAGATTATAAAATGTTCTCATTTTACTGTCATCAGATAGGCAAGAAAAAGCATGATTCTCTGACATGATCATTATTAATAACAAACATTAATAATGATGACTGACATTTACATAATGTTTTAAAGTTCACAGAATGTTTGATATACATCACACAATTTACATGGCTAGTTTTGACATTATGCCATTTTTTTCACTCACAGTAGAAGACTTTCCATTGCTGCAACCTCCACACATTAATCAATATCTCTCATCTCTTTCAAATAAATTCTTAATTGTCCTGCTTCAAAAAGACTTGTTATAATAGTCCAAATTGACTATTTATTCTGGAAGTTTTTTGAGTTATATTATTTACCCATATCTTAAAGATATATTGGGCAAGAGAAATTTATAGAGATTGGAATTTGTATGATTATCAATTGTTTGAACCCTTTGAGTGAAGGGTCACTGATTTCTTTTAAAGTCACAAAACTGTCCACAGGAAGTAAGATATAATTCAATTCATCTACAAGCATTAATATAATATATATTAATATAACTGCATACTATGTGAGGAAACAAGCTAAGAATCAGGAATACAAACAAAAAAGCAAGCAATAAACATTTTTAAATGAACTGACATTCACTATAATTATCATCATTGTAGAATCCTTGTCACATTTCAGATAGGAATTGTGGCAAACTGAAGAGAAAAACCAGACTCACAGCCAGGAAAACTCTTACTCAACTCCTCTTTTTGACATTTAAAGACTGCATAAACCTGGGAAAGACACTGAATGACCTAGTGCCCCAGGCCAGAACTCTTTAAGACTATGACTTGAAGAGAAAATGAAGAGCAATCTGGTTAGAAAGCCTTGGGAATGGGGGTAGGATTTTCATTTAGAATTCCTTACTCTGAAAGCAAAAGTCTAGTTTAAAGAAAATCATCTTTGTTTGGCATGTGATGAGAACACACATACATAAAGCAAAATTCCATAAATGCTCTCCTTGTGCCCTAAAAGATAATGCATTCAGACAATTTCTTCTTAAAGTTGGATTCCTCAGGTATCTACATGAGAAAGAGCAACCCACATGTACTGTGGCTATAATCTCACAGCAAGGTTTTGAAAGTTTGAAGTAGAAAGGTATCCTATAGCTTGACAAAACCTAGAGCTTCATCATATAATTTACTAAAGCCCTGAAGTAATAAGGGAAATGCAAGGAAGAAGCAGACATTCCAGGAGAAAGAAATTTGTTCCAGAGGGGAAAAAAACTTCCCTAATTTCCTCACATGGCCTTGATATGCTCATAGTATCAAACATGCAAAGAACATGAAATCTAAGAAATTTCTAAACCAAAGGCTATAATTAGGAAAACATATGTAAAGGCTCTTAATGACTTTTCCAGGATCATTTTTAGTAGAAAAAAATCAGAAGGGTTTTATGTTCTGGATAAAGAACAGTGAAACGCAGCTTAGTTGCACAAAGAATTTTGGCATTGAATTATATTATTGATGCATTCAAAATTCTATTATCACTTGAATATTTACAAATGTAGAATTATATTTCTAAGGGATTCTACTGTGAGCTCCTTTCAAGATTATCCTTAGGATCAATATCGCTATTACTACTACTACTAATGATATCCAGTATTTTAGTAAATTTATAGCAGTAAAACTGGATTTAGATCTCAGATTTTCCACTTATTGCCTGTAGGAAGTTGAGCAAGTCTTAGGTCTATGTTTCCTTGGCTATAAAATGAATTGCAAAATGTAAAATGAATAAGCTTGATTATATACTCTCTAAGATTGTGCCCCAAATTAAGGTTTTTTAACACTCTAAACTATTTTCTATTTCCAATTGTATTACACATTGGCTTTTGAATAAGTACTCAAAATATCTTTTCTGAGCTAATTCATTCAAGGAAAGTTTAGATGAAGTTGTGTGTGAGGGGATATGTCAGAGACAGACCTTTGCTTTATGGGGTACATTCTAGTAATGAATATAAGATATATGCCCAAATAACTGGGTGCTCAAGACTGTGTCATAGATAAGGTAGAAAGTAATAAAGGAGTCCAAAGAAAAGAAAGGGTATCAATAATTATGAATTCTGGGATGAAGTTGGGAAGGAGCAGAAATTCAAAGATGATTTTAAGGATAAGTTGCTCATTATAGATGCTATCACCTCTTTATGTCATCAGTCCCAAGTCTTTGTTTCCAACTGTGAAATTGTCTTATTGTTGGTAAACAAATTTGCTGAAATTTTATAAGCTGTTTTGATATTCTAGTATTCCTAGATTTTGTATAGCAATCTGTGTTTAGCCTAACTCCCACAATGACTAATTACATGATCATTGGCAAGTCATTTCATTACTGAAAATCTTAGTTTCCTATGAATGGAGACAAGAATACTTGTGCCTTATTGTAATGAAAGGTTTTTATAATATTTGAGTTCCATTTGCATATGATCAATTATTATCCTTCATGATTTTTTTCAATCATTAATTATATTTCAGTCTTCATTGTTCCAAACTGAAGAATCCTAATCTTGAGTATAAAGAGTCCTAATCTTATGAGTCCTTTTGTCTTTATATTTTCTTTCTATTTCCTTTCTGCAGATATTTTAGTTGTTTTCTGAGAATTTCATTTTCCATTTTAACTTTTTAGATCTATAACCAGAATGCCATCTAATATTCAAGGTGTATACATGCCAGGGTTTTTGTACTATGAAATATAATGATTTTTGTTATGTCCATACATTTTTAATGATCGTCAGTATATTAGTGATCTCTTGGGCCAAAGAAGAATGTTGAATCACTGTCTTTAGGAATAAGTAAAAACCTAGTATCCCTTCAAGTTCTTTTAGTTTATATCTGAACTGGAGATAATAAGGAGGAGCATCATGTGTAAGTACAATTTATACTATTACTCTCTAAGTATATTACTTGACTTTCATTTATAAATATTACTTGTATTATTCTTTAAGTTTGTTACTTAGCTTTGCTAACCTTGAAATTCCTCCACTTGTCATTGTATTATGTATTATGCTGCATTTTAAAATTTCTTCTTATCAAAACATCACTCTACAAGATTTACTTAAATCTTGCAATGCATAATGTAAATTCAAAGAGCACTTCAGATTTTTTTGTAGATATTTAAGATTCCATGATTCCCAAAGAATGTTCTGAGCTCCCTAGTACTATATGTATCTGTGACTACCCAGGAGGGGATATTGTATAGCCATTTGGTAGGATGGACCCCTATTTTACTTTTCATTGCTCCTATGCTTAATGTTAAAGATAGCTTAATTAGCAAAACCCATTGGACTGAAAAGCAAGTCACACTACTACTCCCAATCTCTCTTTTTTTTCTCCTTCAAAGATGTGTTTCACGGTATTCAGGACTCATTTTTATGAGAACTCACACAAGTCAGAAGAAGCATATTCTCAAGGTCTCTCTAAAAAACTTTAGAACCAGTTGGGAAACATGGGAGATACTGACTTCCCAACATGGAATACCCAAATCAAAGAAGGCACTCTTTGCAGGAACTCAAAAGAAATGTGAAATACACAAATTTAGGGACATCTCCACTCCAAATGCTCATATGGATTATTTATGCCCAACCAACTTGTGATAGAGCTTTCCCAGTTCCCATTGGTCTGATTAACCACTATCTTTAAACCTATAATTATGTCATTTTGCTTCTCTTTAAGCATGAAAGATCACAACCAACCAACTGATTTGCTATCCTGGGTAAACACTATACCAATTGTATGCACTTTCGAAAATAACAGTGATTTCTCCAACCTTTTGTACAAATAATATTATATATAGTAATATCCACTATTGTATCATATTATATCCATATTATATCATAGAGTTTTCATTGTCAGAAAGGAATATATATTTAGTACTTATCAGGTTGTTGTTTATTGATTGAGTGAAAGGTTATTTTTTTAAAAAATTGGTATGGAAAGAAGAAGATTAAGAAATAAATTTTGATACCTGTAAAGAAGGGTAAGATTGAATGGGCAGGAGGAGAGTGTGAGAAGCCAAATTGAAAGAGAGAAAACTTGGCACACAGAGCCTGGGATAAAAAAAGTTTCAAGAGGTAGGCAAATTTTGAGATAACAATGATACAAAGTCTAGTTAGCATATTGTATGATAGAATCAAAATAGAACAAGTACTTACAGGACAAAATTAAGGAATGTCTTTCTAAGATGAAATTTAATAATAATAGTCATAACATCCTCCTTTTAGGTTCTAACATTAACATTATAAATACAAGTTGAAAGAGACATAGACAAGCAATTGTTCATGTGAAAAAGGCTGGGAATTTTATTGGATCACAACTTCAACATGAGTCAGTCTAGTGACACAGCAGTCAAAAAATTAATCCAATCTTGGACTATAATAATAGCAAATCCCTTCCACATTGTGGAACTTACAGGCATAGAATCCCTCTGAATGGAAAAATATGGATAAAATTTTGGGCTCTCCCTTTTTTACCAGAAGAGAGGTCTGAATTTTTTTTTCATTTTTAATGGTGTGTTTAAAGTACCTTGTGAAATTTGGGTTTGGTAAAATGTGGGTTTATATTATACAATACTATTTGTATGTATTTTTGAATTGCTAAACTTTTTCTATGTTGTCTGCTGGCCTTTGCATCTGTGGCTTCTACAAAACTCCCCCAAATTCCCATATAATGTCTTATATAGATCCACAATTGATAGAATTGGTGGGGAAAGTCATAATGTGAAATGGATAACTATAGTATTCAGGACAGGACAAAAGTCCTATTTTGCTCTGTCTTATTCAAACCATATCCAAAGAATTAAGTTTAGTTCTGTGTTACATATTTTATGAAAGGCAATAGTTGTATTCTAGATCATATCTTTATGAGGAAAAACAGGATGGTGAAGGGATTCATAACCATCCTAAATGAAGATCTGCATAAGGAACTAGGAATTTGGGGATAGGAAAAAGTAGGGTATCTATGACACTTTTCAAATATTTGAAATGCTGTCATTCAGAAGAAGAATTAAATTCACTTAACTTGATTAGAGACTGATTAATTAAGAATAACAAGTGGTAGCCATAGAGCTATATATTTCAAATTATTTCAAAGAAAAATATCCTAATATAGGTCATGAAAATAGAATGAACTTACTTAGGAAAAAGTAACTTCCTTGTCACTTGTGGTCTTAAAAATTACTAGATGACCACTTATTACAGATAATAGACAGAATTCCTATTCAGATAAGAGTGGGTCTAGATAACCTAAGAGTATAAGATTATATGAACCTAAATTCAACATGGTAGAGAGGATATTGAATTTGGAATCATAGAACACAGACTTATAATTAAAAGGGAACTTAGGAGCTATATAGACCAACTAGAAACCCAGAGTGGTAAAAAAAGACTTGCCTAAGGTCCACAAGCAATAAGTGGCAGAGACTAGTTTCAAGCCCAGATCCTTGTATCCAAGTCCACAGCTGCTTCATTAAATCATCAGTAGTTAATAAAGCTTTTGTGTTTAGAATTATCATGTTCAAAAGTTGTGGAATGGGCCAACAACCAAACTTCCATCATTTCCTAAGGACAAGAAGCCAGATGGTTGACAGGCATTAGCATAGATGAAAATAATGAACAGTTAGATTGTGGCCTGAGGTTTGGAACTGAAAACCATAAGGAGAAAATCAAAATCCATGTGCGGCAGCCAGAACCATGGAGAGCTCCAAATCGACTAGTGATTTCCTCAACCCTAGGCTCTATCAGGAATTTCAGATTTTTGATTGTATGGTGCAAAGGAACTCTGAGTCTGTCATGGCCAATGAAGTTTTTTGGTTCCAAATTGGCCGTTGGTTCATAAAGTCTCATTATTTTCTAACTACTAGAGTCTCTTAAGTTTCAGGCTTCTGTATCCTTCCAAGGATATAGAGCTTGAGTTCTCAAGAGAAGTCTCAAGATGTTTCTCCCTCTCCTTATATCTGGTGTGTTTTTTTGTTTTGTTTTGTTTTGTTTTGTTTTGCTTTGTGGTATCTGCCCATCTTTTGGAAGTGAAATGACCACAAAGTTGACATTAAAGAAAGAAGGCAAGTTCCAGAAGGATCCTTCCATATCATGACTGTGAATAGCCTTGTGAGATAATAATTCTGCTTAGGGATTGCCTGTGATGATCCTATGACCATGACCATACACAAATGGATGACACATTGGATGGAGCCCAGGGCTTGGATTCTGGAAGACATGAGACCCAGACACTTACTAGCTATTTGAGTCCAGGCAAACCATTTAATCTTTGTCTGCCTCAGATTTCTCATCTGTCTAATGAGTACCATCCACCTCTAGGATTGGTGGGAAGATAATATAAGATTGTATTTATAAAGCAATTTGCAAGTCTTAAAGCACTCAATAAATGCTAGTTCTTATTGTTATGACATACTATCACAGTCGATACTTACTGAGTACTTATTCACTCCTTGCTTTCAATGATACTATTCCAGCTTATTAAAATTATTTAATTTCCAAAATAAATTATTTTTCTCCTCCTTTTTTCTACTGCTAAAAATTCTAATTTTGTTGTTGTTTCAAACCAATCCTACTAATATAATCATTACCTTAGTGCTGAATCCTTTCAGAAGTGAGACTGGCCACTAGATTCAGAGGAAACTGGAAGAGCTCTGGAAGAAAATAAAAGGGCCATTAATTCCCTCTGGGTAGGATAGTCTAAGACTTTTGTAAGGATTGACCTTTTCCTATTTTTCTGAATGTGAAAGAGATTGGCTGTTTGCCTACCCAATGGGAGAGGAATACTAAGGTGATGCATATTACACCAGGATGCCTTCCTTGGCTCCTCCCCTACATCTCATTGCAATTCCTCATGTTTTGTCTATTGATGGAGTGAGCTTTAAATCTATGAATTTATAGTTAATCACCATGTCCTCTGGGTGGGGATATGGCCACTTCCCATTTGGCAGTGAACACAAAAGGCATGTCTGATTTAAAAGGCTTGTGGAAAAAAATTCATTATTAAAAAATAAGACATATTCAAGAGAGGAAAAAGATCAAAATTCATTCCTGTTTTTCTTTTACTCCTTATGCCTCCAGCATCTTTTTTCTGAGTTCTCCTGCCCTACTTCTTCAATTCAGGATAGTGGATGAAATATAGAGGACCTGAATCCTACCACTTATTGTAATATGTTCAACAAATCACTTAACTTCTTTGACTCTCACTTTCTTCACCTGTAAAATGAGGGAACCAGATGATATAACACTTAGCTTCCTTCTAACTCTAAAGTTACAACCATGTGATTCTTCTGCTGTGGATAGATAGGGACATAATCCAAGAAATCAAATTACGGACAGACACTGAAAGGAGATATCTTCATATCTTGGAAGTCCTACCCCTTCTATGGTGGTACCATGGGATCAAAAAATATGAACCAGCTCCCGGGTACCAAGAAACATATAAAAAGATCCTTGAAGTGGGGAAAGAAACAACTTCCTGACTAGACCCAAAAGAAACTGGGACTCCATCAGTAAAAAGGAGCAGAACTATAGCCAAGAATACCCCGATACTAGGGATGCATGAATGAAGGAGTAACAGTGAATGGCCAAGAAGGAGGACAGAAAAATAGTTAAGTGGAAAGAACAGACAAATGATTAGCCCAATGGTGTCAACTTTTTTTTATTTCCAGTATCATTGAGTAATCAAACTGGAGGAGATTTTAAAGATCAAGTAGCCCAAATCTTTCATTTTTCATAAGGGAAAAAATTGACTTGATCATGACCACATAACTATTTTATGACAGAGATAAGGACAGAATCTAAATCTCCAAGTTTGCAAGTCAATGTTTTGTACATTGTAGCATGTTGTTTTTCTACCTAAACATGTTCAGGATCACTACCTCTTCTCACCTATCAGTGATGCCTGGGGCAGATATAGGCAGGGAGGACAGTGTTTACATATAATCTGTGTATTCATCAAATTGAAAATTTTCAAAGCCATGTCTTTGCACAGAAATAAAAAATTACTCTATATGGAGAAAAGATATGGAAGCACATTGAAAGTGGAGGATAGAAAACTTCTGGCCAAGATTGCAGAGAGAACACACACATCTATTTGAGCTCCATCTTTCCTCCCAGAATACTTTATTCCATGACAATGTCTCAGAATTAATGCTTGACTGAAAAAAACACAAATAATTACCAACAGAAGATATCCTTGAAATTCAAGGTCTGTTTTTGCTCTGGGGACAGTTAGATCAGGTGCAGACTGAAGGCAGGCAGTGAGAGCATAACAGGCAGTGAGAGTATGGAAGGCAGCTCACACTGAGCAGACTTGAGGGGAGAGGGGTGTGATCTCAGGCGTTTCTGTGTGGAGAATTTTACCACAGTGTGGCTACTTTGCCCTGGCAGCAAGCCAGTAGATCAGCAGAGTAGCTATAAACACAGGGGATAAAGACTATAACCCTGAAAAGCTAGGATCTCTCAAGACCTGACCACACGCACCGAGAGTGTCTCAGAGTCTCCAAGCTGAGCCCAGACATAGCACAGCCATAGTGCCTCACTGCTGCCTCCTGCAGTCTGTAGAGGAAGCTTGGTGATACCAACAGACTGCATTTGTTTTTTGTTTTGTTTCATTTTTTTGTTAGTTTGTTTTCTTTGATTGTTCTTTGACAAAATGAGCAAAAAAATTTAAATGAGCTCTAACTATTAATAGCTTTTATATGGAAAGAGAGCAGACTTTAAACCCTGAGGAGACTAAAAACAGACTTTCTCGAGATGAATCTCCAAAGGGGGATATGATCTGGTCCTCAACACACAAGTCTCTCATAGAAGAAATTAAAAAGGCTCTCACAAGAGAGCTAGAAGAAAAATGGGAAAAGGAAAGGAAAGCTTCACAAGAGGTTTTGGATAAGTCATCCCACTCATTTAAAGATAGAGTGGATAAACAAATCAAATCCTTAAAAAACAGAATTAGTGAATTTGAAAAGGTAAACAACTCCAAGGAAAACAGAATTAGTGAATTGGGAAAAGAAAATAGCTCTCTAAAAATAAAATTGGCGAAATGGAAAAAAAATTCCATACAACAAAACAACTCACTTAAAAACTCGATTGGACAATTAGAAAAAGATATTAAAAAGTGAGTGAAGAAAATAATTCATAAAAAATCAGAACTGAACAAATGGAAATGAATGATTCAAGGAATCAATCCAATTCAAAGAATCAATCAAGCACAACCAAAAAAATAAATAAATAAAGGAAAAAAATGTCAAATACCTTCTTGGAAAAACAACAGACCTGGAAAATAGGTCTAGGAGAGAGAATCTGAGAATTGTTGGACTTCCTGAAAATATGATGAAAAAAAGAGCCTGGAAACTATTTTCCAGGAAATTATCAAATGGAACTGTCCAAATGTTATAGAAACAAAGGGTAAAATAGACATTGAAAGATTTCATCAATCACCTACTGAAAGGGACTCTAATATCAAAACTTCAAGAAATATTGTGGCTAAATTCCAGAACTATCAGACCAAAGAAAGAATACTTCAAGCTGCAAGGAAAAAATCAATTCAAATATAGAGGAGCCACAATAAGGATTACTCAGGATCTAATAGTGTGCACATTAAAGGATTGAAGGACTACGGAATTTGGTATGCAGCCAAAAATAACTTTCCCAGCCAAAATGAGCATTTTTTCCAGGGAAGAAGATGGACATTCATTGAAATAAGTGAATTTCATCTATTTCTGATGAAAAAACTGGAACTAAACAAAAAATTGCTCTCCAAATATAGGACTCAAGAGAAAACTAAAAAGGTAAAAAGAAATCTTGGGAACTATATGTCTGTTATAAAGATACATAAAGAACCCATGTATAGAGGTAGAAAGGAAATTGTACCAGAAAAAGGGTTAAGTGGGAGTACTACATCTCAAAGCAAGAGACAAAGTAAACCTATTATATCTGAGAAAAAGAATAGAGGGGGATGAATATAGTGTGTATCTTACTTTCATCAGAATTGGCTTAAAGAGAAAAATATCAGACATATTTGACTTCTGGTGAAACTTCTCCCACATCTTTGAAAAGTGGGATGGGAAAAGTGAAAAGGGAAGGAGTAAGCTAAACTTAAGGGAATACAGAAATTGTGAGGAAAAGGGATAAGATAGGGGGAGGAACACTAAAGTGGGGAAACGGATACTAAAAAGGGAGGGCTGTGAGAAGCAAGTGGTGCTCAGAAGTTTACTACAGGGAAGGGGAGTAAGGGGTAAGGAAAAGAAAAAAGCATAAGCAGAGGTTAATAAGATGGCAAGTAATACAGAATTAGTAATTTTAACCATAAATGTGAATGGGATAAACTCCCCCACAAAGAGGAAGCAGATAGAAGCTGGATTAAAAGCCAGAATTCTACAATATGTTGTTTACAGGAAACACACTTGAAGTAGGGCCATATATACGGAGTAAAGGTAAAAGGCTGGAGCAGAATCTACTATGCTTCAGGTGAAGTAAAAAAAGTAGGGGTAGTCATTCTGATCTCAGATCAAGTGAAAGCAAACATTGATCTAATTAAAAGAGATAAGGAAGGGCACTATATCTTGCTAAAGGGTAGCATAGATAATGAAGCAATATCAATATTAAACATATATCCACCAAGTGGTGTAGCATATAAATTCTTATAAGAGAAATTGAGAGCTGGAAGAAGAAATAGACTGCAAAACTATAATAGTGGGAGATCTCAACCTTTTACTCTCAGAATTAGATAAATCAAACCACAAAATAAATAAGAAGTCAAAGAGGTAAATAGAATACTAGAAAAGTTAGATATGTTAGATCTTTGGATGAAACTAAATGGAGACAGAAAGGAGTACACTTTCTTCTCAGCAGTTCATGGAACCTCTACAAAATGTGACCATATAATAGGACATAAAAACCTCAAATTCAAATGCAGTAAGTCAGAAATAGAAATAGAGACCACAATGCAATGAAAATTACATGCAATAAAAAGCTAGGGGAAAATAGACCAAAAATAATTGGAAACTAAATAATCTCATACTAAAGAATGAGTGAAACAGGAAATCATAATCCTAATTAATAAGTTCACCCAAGAAAATGACAATAATAAGACATCATTCCACAATGTGTGAGATGCAGCCAAAGTGGTAATAAGGGGAAATTTTATATCTCTAGAGGTCTACTTGCATAAAATAGAGAAAGAGGTCAATGAATTGGGGTTACAACAAAAAATGCTAGAAAAGGAACAAATTAAAAACCCCCAGTCAAACACTAAACTTGAAATTCTAAAAATAAAATGAGAAATTGAAAAAAGTGAAAGTTAAAAAACAATTGAATTAATTAATAAAACTAAAAGTTGATTCTATGAAAAAACCAACAAAATAGATAAATTTAGATTAAAAAAGGAAACCAAAAAATCAAATTGTTAGTCTTAAAAATGAAAAAGGAGAACTTGCCACTAATGAAGAGGAAATGAGAGCAATAGTTAGGAGCTACTTTGCTCAACTTTATGCCAATAAATTCGATAACTTAAATGAAATGGAAGAATACTTTCAAAAATATAGCTTGTCCAGATTAACAGAGGAAGAAGTAAATTGTTTAAATAGTCCCAGCTTAGAAAAAGAAACAGAATAAGCTATTCATAAACTCCCTAAGAAAAAAATCCCCAGAACCAAATGGATTTACATGTGAATTCTACCAAACATTTAAAGAACAATTAACTCCAATGCTCTATAAACTATTTGGAAAAAAATAGGGATTAAGAGTCCTACCAAATTTGTTTTATGAGACAGACATGGTACTAATACCTAAACCAGGTAGGTTTTTATGAAAACAGAGAAAGAAAATTATAGACCAATCTCCCTAATGAATATTGATTCTAAACTCTTAAATAAAATATTAGCAAAAAGATTACAGAAAATCATTCCCAGGGTAATACACTGTGACCAAGTAGGATTTATACCAGGAATGCAAGGCTGGTTCAATATTGGGAAAACTATTAGCATAATTGATTATATCAATAACCAACTTAACAAAGACCATATGATCATCTCAATAGATGCAGAAAAAAGCATTTGATAAAATCTAACAACCATTCCTAATAAAAACACTTGAGAGTATAGGAATAAAGGGACTTTTCCTTAAAATAGTCAGGAGCATATATTTACAACTGTCAGTAAGCATCATATATAATGGGGATAAATGGAACCATTCCCAGTAATATCAGGAGTGAAACAAGGTTGCCCACTATCACCATTACTATTCAATATTGTTTTAGAAATGCTAGCCTCGGCAATAAGAGTTGAGAAAGAGATTAAAGGAATTAGAGTAGGTAATGAGGAAACCAAATTATGATTCTTTGCAGATGATATGGTATTTTACTTAGAGAACCCCAGAGAATTAACTAAAAAGCTATTAGAAATAATCCACAACTTTAGCAAAGTTGCAGGATACCAAATAAATCCACATAAATCCTCATCATTTTTATATATCACCACAAAATCCAACAGCAAGAGATACAAAGAGAAATTCCATTGAAAATAAGTGTCAATAGCATAAAAATATTTGGGAATCTAGCTACAAAAGGAAAATCAGTATTTATATGAGCAAATTTACTAAACACTTTCCACACAAATAAAGTCAGATTTAAGTAATTGGAAAAATATTAAGTGCTCTTGAATAGGGCAAGCAAATATAATAAACATGACAATATTCCCTAAACTAATCTATTTATTTAGTGCTATACCAATCAGACTCCCAAGAAGCTATTTTAATGACCTAGAAAAAATAACAACAAAATTCACATGGAAGAACAAAAGGTCAAGAATTTCAAGGGAATTAATGAAAAAAAAAATCAAATGAAGGTGACCTAGCTCTACCTAATCTAGGGCAATATTATAACGCAGTGGTCACCAAAACATTTTGGTATTGGCTAAGAAATAGATTAGTTGATCAGTGGAATAGGTTAGGTTTACAAGACAAAATAGTCAATAATTATATCAATCTAGTGTTTGACAAACCCAAAGACCCCAACTTTTGGAATAAGAATTCATTATTTGAAAAAACTGCTGGGAAAACTGAAAATTAGTGTGGCAGAAATTAAGCATGGCCCCACACTTAACATTGTAGACCAAGATAAGATCAAAATGGGGTTCATGATTTAGGCATAAAGAATGAGATTATAAATAAATTAGAAGAACATAGGATAGTTTACCTCTGAGACTTGTGGAGGAAGAAGGAATTTGTGACCAAACAAGAATTAGAGATCATTATTGATCACAAAATAGAAAATTTTGATTACGCCAAATTAAAAAGCCTTTGTACAAACAAAACGAATGCAAACAAGATTAGAAGGGAAGTAGCAAACTGGGAAAATATTTTTATAATATTAAAGGCCTCATTTCCAAATTATAGAGAGAACTGACTCTAATTTGTAAGAAATCAAGCCATTCTCCAATTGATAAATGGTCAAAGGATATGAACACCCAATTTTCAGATGATGAAATTGTAACTATATCCACTTATATGAAAGAGTGTTCCAAATCCCTATTGATCAGAGAAATGCAAATTAAGACAACTCTGAGATACCAGTACACACCAGTCAGATTATCTAAAATGACAGGAAAAAATAATGATGAATGTTGGAGAGGATGCAGGAAAACTGGGACACTGGGCATTCTTGGTGGAGTTGTGAATGAATCCAACCATTCTTGAGAGCAATCTGGAATTATGCTTAAAAAGTTATTAAACTGTGCATACCCTTTGATCCAGCAGTGTTACTACTGGGCTTATATTCCAAAGAGATACTTAAAGCAGGGAAAGGAATCTGTGTGTGCAAAAATGTTTGTGGCAGCCATTTTTGTGTGGCTAGAAACTGGAAAATGAATGGATGCCCATCAAATGGAGAATGGTATATGAATTTTATGGAATATTATTGTTCTGTAAGAAATGACCAGCTGGATGATTACAGAGAGGCTTGAAAAGACTTAAATGAACTGATGCTGAGTGAAATGAACAGAACCAGGAAATCATTATACACTTCCACAACAATACTTTATGAGGATGTATTCTGATGAAAGTGGATATCTTCAACAAAGAAAAGATCTAATTCAGTTCCAATTGATCAATGATGAATAGAATCAGCTATACCCAGAAAAGGAACATTGGGAAATGAGTATAAACTGTTTGCATTTTTGTTTTTCTTCTCAGGTTATATTTACCTTCTGAATCCAGTTCTTCCTGTGCAACAAAAGAATTCTATGGTTATGCATACATACATTGTATCTAGGATATACTATAATATATTTACCATGTATAAGACTGCCTGCCATCTAGGGGAGCGAGTGGAGGGAGGGAAGGGAAAAGTCGGAACAGAAGTGAATCCAAGGGATAATGTAAAAAATTATTGTGCATATGTCCTGTCAATAAAAGTTATAATAAAAAGAAAAAAGTGGAGGATGTCATGTAGATTCTATCTTTATTCTCTCAACATTTGTTGTGATGAAATATACTAATATTTGTACTTGTACTTTATGATTACATCACTAGACAAATGTAATATGTTTGTATTAGGATTATCACTATAGGACTAAGGGTCTCTGAATCAATTAAGAACTAGGCATCAGCAGTAATAATAATTTTTTGCACAGTTTGATAACTTTTCTTTTTTATTAATTTTTATAATTATAACATTTTTGACAGTACATAAGCATAGGTAATTTTTTTACAACATTATCCCTTGCACTCCCATCTGTTGTGAATTTTCCCCCTCCTTCCTTCCACTCCCTCCCCTAAATGGCAGGCATTCCCATACATATTAAATATCTTATAGTATATCCTAGGTACAATATATATGTGCAGAACCAAATTTTGTTCTTATTATTGTTGCAAAGGAAGAATTGTATTTGGAAGGTAAAATAATCTGGGAAGAAAAAAAAATAATAATGCTCACAGTTTACACTCATTTCCCAGTGTTCCTTTTCTGGATGTAGCTGATTCTGTCCATCATTGATCAATTGGAATTGGATTAGCTCTTCCCTATGTTGAAGACATCCACTTCCATCAGAATACATCCTCATACAGTATCATTGTTGAAGTGTATAATGATCTCCTACTTCTGCTCATTTCGCTCAGCATCAGTTGATGTCAGTCTCTCCAAGCCTCTCTGTATTCATCCTGCTGGTCATTTCTTACAGACCAATAATATTCCATAATATTCATATACCATAATTTACCCAACCATTCTCCAATTAATGGGCATCCATTAATTTTATAGTTTCTAGCCACTACAAAAAGGGCTGCCACAAATATTTTGGCACATACAGGTCCCTTTCCCTTCTTTAGTATTTCCTTGGGATAGAAGCCCAGTAGTAGCACTGCTGGGTCAAAGGGTATGCACAGTTTGATAACTTTTTGGGCATAATTCCAGATTGCTCTCCAGAATGGCTCGATTCTTTCACAACTCCACCAACAATGCGTCAGTGTCTCAGTTTTCCCACAGCCCCTCCAACATTCATCGTTATTTGTTCCTGTCATCTTAGCCAATCTGACAGGTGTGTAGTGGTATCTCAGAGTTGTCTTAATTTGCATTTCTCTGATCAATAGGGATTTGGAAAACTCTTTCATATGAGTGGAAATAGTTTTAATTTCATCATCTGAAAATTGTCTGTTCATATCCTTTGACCATTGATCAATTGGAAAATGACTTGATTTCTTATAAATTAAAGTCAATTCTCTGTATATTTTGGAGATGAGGCCTTTATCAGAACCTTTAACTGTAAAAATGTTTTCCCAGTTACTTCCCTTCTAATCTTGTTTGCATTAGTTTTGTTTGTGCAGAAACTTTTTAATTGGGTGTAATCAAAATTTTCTATTTTGTGATCAATAATAGTCTCTAGTTCTCCTTTGGACACAAATTCCTTCCTCCTCCACAAGTCTGAGAGGTAAATTATCCTATGTTCCTCCAATTTATTTATGATTTCATCCTTTATGCCTAAATCTTGGACCCATTTTGATCTTATCTTAGTATGTGGTGTTAAATGTGGGTCCATGCCTAGTTTATGCCATACTAATTTCCAGTTTTCCCAGCAGTTTTTGTCAAATAATGAATTCTTATCCCAAAAGTTGGGATCTTTGGGTTTGTGAAACACTAGATTGCTATTTTTATTCACTATCTTGCCCTGTGAACCTAACCTATTCCACTGATCAACTAGTCTATTTCTTAGCCAATACCAAATGGTTTTGGTGACTGCTGCTATATAATATAGCTTTAGATCAGGTACACTTAGACCACCTTCCTCTGACTTTTTTTCATTAGTTCCCTTGAAATTTTCGACCTTTTCTTGTTCCATATGAATTCTGTTGTTATTTTTTCTAGGTCATTAAAATAGTTTCTTGGAAGTCTGATTGGTATAGTACTAAATAAATAGATTAGTTTAGGGAGTATTGTCATCTTAATTATATTCGCTCGGCCTATCCAAGAGCACTCAATTTCTTTCCAATTATTTAAATCTGACTTTATTTTTGTGGCAAGTATTTCATAATTTTGCTCATATAATTCCTGACTTTCCTTTGGTAGATATATTCCCAAATATTTTATACTACTATATTTTGTCTTTGGAATTTGTCTTTGTATCTCTTGCTCTTGGATTGTGTTGGTAATGTATAAAAATGCTGAGGATTTATGTGCATTTATTTTGTATGCTGCAACTTTGCTAAAGTTCTGAATTATTTGTAATACCTTTTTAGCAGAGTCATTGGGGTTCTCTAAGTATACCATCATGTCATCTGTAAAGAGTGATAGTTTGATTTCCTCATTTCCTACACTTATTCCTTTAATCTCTTTCTCGACTCTTATTGCCAAGGCTAGCGCTTCTAGTACCATATTGAATAGTAATGGTGATAGTGGGCAACCTTGTTTCACTCCTGATCTTACAGGGAAAGGTTCTAGTTTATCGCCATTACATATGATGTTTACTGAAGGTTTTAAATATATGCTTGTTATTATTTTAAAGAATAGTACATTTATTCCTATACTCTCAAGAGTTTTTAGTAGGAATGGATGTTGGATTTTGTCAAATGCTTTTTCTGCATCTATTGAGATGATCATATGGTTTTTATTAATTTGATTATTAATATGGTCAATTATACTAATAGTTTTCCTAATATTAAACTAGCCCTGCATTTCTGGTATAAATCCCACTTGGTTATAGTGTATTAAAATTCCTGGGGATTATTTTCTGAAGTCTATTTGCTAATATCTTATTTAAGATTTTAGCATCAATATTCATTAAGGAGATTGGTCTATAGTTTTCTTTCTCAGTTTTCAATCTATCTGGTTTAGGTATCAGTACCATGTCTGTGTTATAAAAGAAATTTGATAGGACTCCTTCAATCCCTATTTTTTCAAATAGTTTATATAACATTGGAGTTAGTTGTTCTTTAAATGTTTGGTAGAATTCACATGAAAATCCATCTGGTCCTGGGGATTTTTTCTTAGGGAGTTGGTTAACAACTTGTTCTATTTCTTTTTCTGAGATGAGACTATTTAGACTATTTACTTCTTCCTCTGTTAATCTGGGCAAGCTATATTTTTGAAGGTATTCTTCCATTTCATTTAAGTTATTGAATTTATTGGCATAAAGTTGAGCAAAGTAGCTCCTAACTATTGTTCTAATTTCCTCTTCATTAGTGGTGAGTTCTCCCTTTTCATTTTCAAGACTAACAATTTGGTTTATCTCTTTCCTTTTTTAAATCAGGTTTACTAAGGGTTTGTCTATTTTGTTGGTTTTTTCATAGTTTTATTAATTCAATAGTTTTTTTTTTTACTTTCAATTTTATTAATCTCACCTTTTATTTTTAGAATTTCAAGTTTCGTGTTTGTCTGGGGGTTTTTAATTTGTTCCTTTTGTAGCAATTTTATTTGTAACCCCAATTCGTTGACCCTCTCTTTCTCTATTTTATGCAAGTAGGCCTCTAGAGATATAAAACTTCCCCTTATTACTGCTTTGGCTGTATCCCACACATTTTGGTATGATGTCTCATTATTGTCATTTTCTTGGGTGAAGTTATTAATTATGTCCATGATTTGCTGTTTTACCCAATCATTTTTTAGTATAAGATTTTTTAGTTTCCAATTATTTTTTGGTCTTTTTTCCCCTGGCTTTTTATTAAATATAATTTTAATTGCAATTGTGGTCTGAAAAGGATGTATTTACTATTTCTGCCTTACTGCATTTGATTTTGAGGTTTTTATGCCCTAGTATATGATCAATTTTTGTATAGGTTCCATGAACTACTGAGAAGAAAGTATACTACTTTCTGTCTCCATTTAGCTTTTACCAAAGATCTATCATATCAAACTTTTCTAGTATTCTATTTACCTCTTTGACTTCTTTCTTATTTATTCTGTGGTTTGATTTATCTAATTCTGAGAGTGCAAGGTTGAGATCTCCCATTATTATAGTTTTGCTGTCTATTTCTTCTTGTGGCTCTCTTAATTTCTCTTTTAAGAATTTAGATGCTGCACCACTTGGTGCATATATGTTTAATATTGATACTGCTTCATTATTGATGCTACCCTTTAGCAGGATATAATGCCTATCCTTATCTCTTTTAATTAGATCAATTTTTGTTTTTGCTTGATCTGAGACGAGGATGGCCATCCCTGTTTTTTTGGCTTTACCTGAAGCATAGTAGATTCTGCTCCACCCTTTTAATTTTAGTTTGAATGTATCACCCTGTTTCAGGTGTGTTTCTTGTAAACAACATATAGTAGGATTCTGACTTTTAATCCAGTCTGCTAACTGCTTCCTCTTTATGAGGGAGTTTACACCATTCACATTTATGGTTAGAATGACTAATTTTCTATTGCTTGCCATCCTGTTAACCCCTGCTTATGCTTTTCTCCTTTCCTTCCCTCTTACCCCCCTACCCAGTATTAAACTTGTGAACACCACTTGCTTTTCACAGCCCTCCCTTTTTAGTATCCCTCCCCCACCTTAAAGTTCCTCCCCTTATTTTATCCCTTTTCCTCACAATTTCTGTATTCCCTTCCCCTTAGCTTACTCCTTCCCTCTCACTTTTCAATGAAGTGGAAGAAGTTTCACCATAAATCGAATATGTCTATTGATACACACTATGTTCATCCCCTCCTTTCTTTCTCTCAGATATTCTCTCAGTTACCTTTGCCTCTTCATGAGATGTAGTACCACCACTTTACCCTTTTTTATGATATAATTTCCTTTGCACCTCTAGTTTCTAGGACAAATTATACATATGTTCTTTACATATCTTTATGGCAGAAATATAGTTCTCAAGATTTCTTTTTACCTTTTAAGAAATCTCTTGAGTTCTTTATTTGAATATCAAACATTTTGTGTAGGTCTGGTTTTTTCATCAAGAATAGATAGAATTCATTTATTTCATTAAATGTCCATCTTCTTCCCTGGAAAATGATGCTCATTTTTGCTGGGTAAGTTATTCTTGGCTGCATACCAAGTTCCTTAGCCTTTCAGAATATCATGTTCCAGGCCCTTCGTTCTTTTAATGAGGACGCTGCTAGATCCTGGGTTATCCTTATTGTGGTTCCTCCATATCTGAATTGCTTTTTTCTAGCAGCTTCCAGTATTTTTTCCTTTGTCTGATGGTTCTTGAACTTGGCCAATATATTTCTTGATGTTTTGATTTTAGGGTCCCTTTCAGTAGGTGATCAATGAATTTTTTCAATGTCTATTTTACCCTCTGTTTCCAAAACGTCTGGGCAGTTCTCTTTGATAATTTCCTGGAAAATAGTGTCCAGGCTCTTTTTTTTCCTCACATTTTTCAGGGAGTCCTATTATTCTCAAATTGTCTCTCCTGGATCTGTTTTCCAGGTCTGTTGTCTTTCTTATAAGGTACTTGACATTCTTTTCAATTGTTCCGTTTTTCTGGTTTTGCTTGACTACTTTTTGGTTTCTCCTTGAGTCATTCATTTCTACTAGTTTGAGTCTAATTTTCAATGATTTTTCCTCATTCACTTTTTTTATATCTTTTTGTAATTGTCCAATTGAGTTTTTATCTTCTATGGAATTTTTTTCCATTTTATTTTTTATAGAGCTGTTTTCTTTTTCCAGCTTACTAATCCTGTTTTCCTTGGAGTTGTTTACCTTTTCTAATTCACTAATTTTATTTCTCAATGATTTGATCTCTTTATCCACTCTGGATAACTTCTCCAGGCTCTCTTGCCAAGCTTCCGTTTCCTTTTCCCATTTCTCTTCTAGCTCTCTTGTGAGAGCCTTTTTGATTTCCTCTATGAGAGTCTTATGTATTGAGGAGCAGCTCATATCCCCCTTAAGGGATTCCTCTGGGGACAATCTGCTTTTAGTGTCCTCAGTAATTGAAGTCTGCTCTCTCTCCATACAGAAGCTGTCAATGTTTAGAGCCCTTTTAAATTTTTTGTTCATTTTGTCAGAGTAGGAATTGAAGAAAACAAATTGACAAGAGAAACAATTGGTCTGTTTCTGGAGGGGGGGAGGATGGGGCTGGATGGTGTTACCAGGCTTCCTCTACAGATTGAAGGAGACAGTGGTGAGGTACTAACAGGACTGAGATGGCTGTGCTGCGTCTGTGCTCTGAGGCTCTGGGAACTTGCTGAGTCACTCCGGGTGGGAGTTGGGGTGGCCAGGTCCTGAGAGATGCTGGCTTTCCGGGGTTTTATTCTTCTCCTCCGGTGTTTACACCCTCTCCACTGCTCCTGGCTTGCTGCCAAGACAGAATATCCACACTGGGGTAAAAGTCTTTTTGCAGAAAGGGAAGAGATCATACCCCTCCCCGCTATGGTCTGAGCTGTGTGAGCTGCCTATCTCACTCTGGCTTGCCTGCCCTCAGGCTGCACCCAGACTGTTCGACCCTCCCCCGAGCAAACACAGACCTTCTCTGGAGAATTTCAAGGATGTGTTCTGTTGGTGATTATTTGTGGGTTTCTTTTCCGGTCAAGCATGAACTCCCAGGCTTGTCATGAAGTAAGTCCTGAGAGAGCTCAAGCAGCTGTCTGCCTCCACACCTCTATCTTGGCAGGAAGTTCCCAGTAATAATAATTTAAGGAAAGCAAATTAATTTTCAGGAGAGACCTCAAAATGCCTGTATTTCTCCACTCCAGATTATGGGCTCAAAGCTGGACGGGTCTGAATGCTTATTGGCTGGCTAATCCATAGTGATTAAGCTTTTGGAAAAACTGGCTTTCACTTACCAAACTCACATAAGATTAACTTGTACTAGAAATCCAAGTTAATAACTTACAATGAGAAATAGCTCTTTCTGATTATGTGAACCTAATTGGTGGACCAGAGTAACATTTTGAAAAAAAAAAAAAAGACTGTATGGCAAGTAAATAGTAAATAGTATTTTAAATCAAAGTAAGAAGCAGATGTTAATGTAAATAAACTAGTCCACCTCACTCAAGCACTCTGAAACATTAGAATGGTTCAGGATGTACCCTAGCCAATGATAGAAAAATATGGCTCACATTTCTTTTCCATTTTCTCCTTTTCAAAGCTCCTACTTTGGAGTAGGCTATTTTTGCTCTTCAACTATTCTGTTCATACTAACATTTACATCCAAAAATTACACCTAAAGACTTGTAGAAGATAACTTTTGGCTTCTGATTTCTTGCATCAATTAAAGAAATGCAATTTTTAAAAAAGCAATTGATTAAGAACTTATTGTTTTGGTCTTGAGGAAATCTAATATTTGAGCAAAAAATGTTTCAATCTTCATGAAAGTTACAGTCCAGTCAAATAAGAATGCATCAATTGAGATCATTTTTACACATAATATTGTAGAATAATTAAATTTTTAAAAGTCACTTGGTTGTTGATTGTGAATTAAGATTGGAAGAAAGGCACAAAGGAAGAAACAAGGAACATAACTAGCCAACCAAATTATGTCTAAATTCATCTTTATGGAAAGATACAATTACATACAACAGTCTGATTCTACAGTACTATCAAGATTATCAATATACATTATAATGATAATTTCACACACACACACACACATATATGAAGATTCAATGGGATAAAACACAAAATGTGCTTTTAATTCTTAAATTCGCTCTATATGAACATGAGCTGTTATCTGGGCTCTAGAATGTCACCCATAGAGCACTTGGAAAACTTCAGAAAACTATATAAATTCCAATTTTTATCATTTTTATTGTGATATTTGTCACTAGATATTTCTCTTCCCATTTAAACAGACTTCTGAAGGTTTAAATGAAACTCAGTAACATGAATGGCTTTAACTTTATGCCAAAAGGCATTGGGTTATATACAGTTATCTAATTATCAATTTTCAGGACATAATTTGTTAAATTCAGACCTACCTAGGTATGCTGCACCCTTATACATAATTGCTTACATGGTTCCCAAATAAAAATAATGCATGAGCATTTGCAAGGTCTAATTTTTCCCTTTTTTACATAAATGGAGCAATAGTAGGAGTTGTAAATATTCAGTCCTGTCACCGCCATGTAAAAAGAATATTTTTCCTAATGATGAATTAGCATGACACACAGCTATGAGAAAAATTTCTTCCTGCTTGAAAAACTCCCTCTTCTTCAGGAACTTGCATGATACACAGGAGCTTAAAGTTAAGTCATCACTATCAACATATATATATATATATGTATGTATATATGTGTATATATGTATATATATATATACACACATATATGTATACATCCATCCATCTATTTATCTATATTTATATATTTTATATAGAAATTTTGTTGCTGCTTCTTGAGATATCATGAAAGTTAAATGCTCAACTTGAGTGATATAAAAATATTTGATTGATACCATTAATAAGAATTTATACCATTTGTTAGAATTCACAGGAGAGACTTCTTTTTCTAACTCTAGGTTGATTGAACATCTATAAGTGTATGTGGGGCAAAAAGTCACTCCCAATGGTAATGCTTTCCCAGTTTTATCTTTACCCATCTCTCCTCCTTTACCTTTAATGTTTTTTCGGTTTCCTCCATGTCTATCACTGAGAAGACTTAAAGATTAGAAAAGGGTTCAGAAAGTGTTCTTAAAAGATAGAAAAACAAACAAACAAAACACAGTATTATTCAAATCTTCTGAGTTATTTATGCCAAAAATTCAAGAAATTGCAAGTTCAGTTTAATATATACCATTTCTCCCAATGATACACATAACATGAGGAAATATAAAATTAGAGAAACTGCCCAGGAACACCAGATTCCCAGAGCTGTGCTGCTTCTATTGTGAAGTCTCATCTGGACCTCCCTTCACCTATTCCCCTTCAGAGGTAAGGAGTTCTGTAGCTTACCTCTCATAACCTAAACAGCTTCTCAGTTTTCCCGGCTTTTATATGCTATCTACAAATAGTTTCATTAGGGAACAATTTCCTTAGGTCCACTGCTTTCTGACCCCACATTTCAGCTGTTCTACTTCCTTAATATGAGAAATATCCAATGCCCTATAGTCTTACAATGACTATGATGAAAAGGACAGTGGTGTTATTAATAAGGATGATAACAGTTCACATTTATATAATAATGCTTTGGAACTTGCAAAACACATACACACACATATATGTATATATATAATATTATAATATATATGTATATATTATCTTTACATTTGATTCTTTTTAAAATTTAATTTTATTTTTTAATATTTTTGACAGTACTTATACATGGTTAATTTTTTACAACATTATGTCTTGCACTCCCTTCTGTTCTGAATTTTCCCCTCCTTCCCTCCACCCCCTCTCCTAGATGGCAGGCATTCTCATACATATTAAATATGTTATAGTATATCCTATTTACAATATATGTGCGGAACTGATTTTTTTTTTTGTTGCACAGAAAGAATTGGATTCAGAAGGTAAAAATAACCTGGGAAGAAAAAAGAAAAATGCAAACAGTTTACACTCATTTCCCAGTGTTCCTTCTCTGGGTGTAGCTGATTCTTGATCCTTGATCAATTGGATCTGAATTAGATCTTCTCTTTGTTGAAGATATCCACTTCCATCAGAATACATCCTCATACAGTATTGTTGTGGAAATGTATAATGATTTCCTGGTTCTGTTCATTTCACTCAGCATCAGTTCATTTAAGTCTTTCCAAGCCTCTCTATAATCATCCTGCTGGTCATTTCTTACAGAACAATAATATTCCATAACATTCATATACCATAATTTACCCAACCATTCTCCAATTGATGGGCATCCATTCATTTTCCAGTTTTGATTCTTACAGATGGAACTGTGGAATTATTTTTATTAAAGCTTTTTTGTTTTTCATCACAAGACCATTGGAACTGTTCTGAATCATCTTATTATTGAAGAGAGCCACATCCATCAGAATTGATCATTGTATAATCTTGATGTTACCATATAAAATGATCTCCTGGTTCTGCTTATTTCACTTAGCATCAGGAACTGTGAAATTCTTGAAACTAAAATCCTTGTTCTTAAAGTTCATGTGCTAAGGAATAATTATTTCATATTCATCTTATCATCATTTTTAATGCATAGACTGCTCCCACCTTATTATATGTTTCTCTTCTAATTTACAAGTGTTATTTCTGAAATTGGTAAAAAAAAAAAATCTATCTTCCTAGAGTGTGCATTGTAAATCTCCTTTTTTTTTCCATTTGTAAAGTTACTTCAATCATGGAGTAAAAATGAGGAAAAAAAGATACGCAACCCAAATGCTCCATTGTTTTTTACCAAAAGTAAGATCCTCAGAACATTGAGAGAATGTGGAAGATCATGAAGAACATGAATGAGCAAGAGGCAAAGAGGGTGGAAAGTTTAATTTCTTAGTGATCTATTACAGATTGAGGGAATGCTTGCATTATGGATATCTCTAAGGTTTCTTTCTGTTCTAAATGTCTGATGCTCTTATCCATGAAAGTGTTAATATATATATATATATATATATATATATATATATATATATATACATATATATATATATATATATGTATATATATATATATATATATATTTAAAGTATTTATGAGTTTGTAAATCCTTGATCTTAGGAAAATGCATTTATGAAAATGAAACTTTTAGAGAGGAGGGAAAATAAAATGAAAATTTACTTTTCCTAGTTGATTTAGTTAGTTGGAAATCAATGTGAGATAGTGGAGAGATGGTCTTAGAACTTGAAATACAGACTTTCAGTTTCTGCTTTTGACATATACCAGCAAAGCATCCCTAGGTAACTCTTACTGCAAGGTGATGAGGACCTGTAATATTTAGCTCAAATGTACATAGAGGAGAAATTATGGGAGATAAAGAGCTGATCCAAGTAAGTTTTGTATAGTGCATGATAAAATGCAAACTCAGTTATATAGAATTCTAAGAATTTTTCCTTACATGAGTGTTTCTATAACATCCAGCTGGCAATGTAGGAAGGAAGCATTTGAGAGTTTTCTATGTATTTCTTCTTCAACTGCTGGATTCAGGTTTCTCATAGACTTAAGTCATCCTTGGCACATGCCCCAGAATGGGAGATTTGATTCCTGTATGGACTAGGAATTCAGGTAGAATCCTGGTCTCAAATATGTTGAGGAAAGTGATTGATGCTCTTCTCTATCCCCAAAGGCTATGTTCAGGCCCCCCAGATCTTGTCTAACATGCATCTAAGCATGTATTATGAGTGGGGGTACCATTTCCTTCAACATTTTATAAATATAAAACAATTCAAAGTACATAGTCCTAGGCTGCAGTGGGAAAATTTAACTTCACCCTGGCTGCTCAGGGACTTCTGCATTTATAGGAATCAATGAGTGAATCAATCATGAAACACTTATTAATCCTCTACTACATGTCTAGCAATATTCTAAGTACTGGAACTTACAAAGACAAAAATTAGTCCTTGCCCTCAAGAAGCCTATATTTTATTAGGAGTGACTGTATATATATATATATATATATATATATATATATATATATATATATATATATATATATATATATATATATATAAAGCATGGTAGGTAGGATTAGAAAAGCTTCATGTAGATGGGGGAGCTTGAAAAACACATATTTGTGAACTTTGACCAAGTTTGTAAAGAATGAATAAAAAGTATTTAATATTGGGAATGGGGAAAAATTAATTCTGAACCTCACAGGGTCCAGAATTTTCTTATTATCTTCAGGCCTTCCTAGGCAGAAAGGAATATAGAATTTTTAAAGATCTCCAGAGGATATTTTACAAATTTTGTCTGTAATATATTTCAATGCAGAACAATTCTAGTTTTTCTAAATAAATTCTTAAAAAAAAAAGAACAAGGCAAAATCTGTATTCTCTCTTTCCCACCTCCCTCTTTCCTCTTAGCCTGAAATATTGATTTAATTAAATATTAAATTCTATGGTCTAGGAGAACTTGGGGAAAAAACAAACAAAAAAAATAAACCTGATCTATTGCAAGAATGAAAGAGCAACTTTTCCATCACTCACCTGTTCCAAAGAGATTATGTTGGGACTCCTTTGGGCTGTTGTGGTAACCATTTGAAATTTTATCTTTCACATTCAGATACAAACTACAGATCTAAAAAAACAAAACAAACAAACAAAAAAAAAAAACATTTTCTTTCCTTGAAGGAATTTGCATCAAACTTATCTGTTTCTTTCTCAGACAATAATCACAAATAATGTTGGCAGTGGCTATTATTATATGCCTGTAATAAGGTAAACAGCTAGGATCAATCAATTGTTAAGCATTTATTAAGCTCTTATTATTGATCAGACACTGTGGTAGGTGATGGGGTAACATTTCTTTTTTTTTTTTTTTTTTTAAGAAACAGTACCTATCATAAGGAGTTCATATTCTAACTAAGGAAGCATATATGAAATAAATATCAGTTAGTTTGGGGAGAGAAAACACCAGGAGTTGGAAGGATCAGGAAAGTCATATATAAAATACATAGAATGTATTGTTTGAGCTGAATTTTGAAGGAAAGGAGGAAATGTAAGAGTTAAAGGCCATGAGGACCTGAGGCAAGGCATTTAGGTACTGGGGGGAGCTTAATGTTTTGTCTGGAAATACTTTGTCAGAATTTCATACATGATGTAGAGTTTTTGCAAATATTGAATGGTCAAAGCATTTCATGGACTTCCTTCTACTTGTGATAGAAGTTGCATTCATTTTTGGTAGTGCTTAATAGATATCAGAACAGCAATGATTGGAGCATACACGGATTTGAGGTTCCTTGTAATAACTATGGATTCCCTGAAAAGGTGTCCTTTAGGTTGAAAATCATTTGCTGAGAAGACAATCTAGATGGGATTGATATTCTCGTAGGTCTGTGATCAGTGGTGAAAATGGAGAGATCCATTGTTTTGTTTTGCTTCAAGATACAGAGGTAGGAAACAGAAACTCTATACCTATTGCGACCACACCCAGTGAACAAAAGGTGTTCCTACTTCTCCAGGTAACTGAGATATTTATGGAAGCAAGGTTCTCAAGGAATAGGTTTTGTCCCATAGGAAAACCAAGATGGTGCTGGCTAAAAGCATGAAGGGAACAGAATCTAGAAAACTTCAGTTGTTCTTTAATTTAACCTCTACAAAAGTGGAAAAAAAAAAAGTAAAAACCACTTAAGCAATCTATGAAATTAAAAATCAAGACAATCAAACCTGGACAAGAGACTAGCTAGACTTCACAGATACAAGATGAAAGAAAATATAATGGATACAGATATGTATGATATCTTATTCACTTCCAACCAAGAAAAGAGAAAAAATTCAGAGGATAACTTTAAGTTATGCAAGTCCTAACTAGAAATAGGGGAACAGGAATGTTTTGCTTGTTTTATAATTCTACAGTTCTTTATTATTTGCCAAGAACTGCCACACAAAAATATAAGGGAAACAATTTAAAAGTGTTTGGGTATCATGGGATAGGACAGAACATTTTCTTAATGGTAAGAAATCAACATTACCTGATTTTATTTCCTTTTGTTAAAAAGCAAATTGGACCTATTTAGCCTAAGTATTCTTGAATTATTTCCCAAATTCCCCCTTTCCATTCTCTTTAATGTTTTTTCAGTTATTCTTAAACTGAAGGTGCCCTTGCTTTTGTGCTCCCAGATAAAACTGGAGCCCTCTAGAGCTTTCTGGGTCTGATTGGTCAATTCAGGAGTGGAATGTATTTTGCATCCCATACCTTCCTAGTCTCCTTGAACTGGAATTCCAGAACATTTCAGGAGAGAAATGGCTCTGAGGTTCAGCTGCTTATTTGTTCAATCAGCCTGTTATGAATTCTAAACAGATAGCTGTAACGTTCCTTCCCGGCAGTTACAATTACTAGTCTGTCCTAGGCCCAACAGAGTACCTTTGACCACTGACCTTTGCAGTGTGAACTCTACCCGGCTCGCCTCCTCTGAGGCCTTCAAAGGTCTCTGGCCACAATCTCTTGAATCTATAGCTTAATAACCAGTAGCGCACTCAAGAACAGCCACGTGTAATCTTAAAAGCCTTTATTATATATACTCACATAATGCCCTGATTTGTTGGTTCCCGAGTGAACACCTGGTCAGAAGACCCACGTGTTCACTACCAAAATCCTTACCTCTTTTGGCTATCTATCTTGGCTTGGCCACCCAGGCTAGGGAGCCAGGGTGAAGAGCGCCAGGTTAAAGAGAGCGACTGCTGCCTGCAGTGGGCTTATAAAGGGCCTGTGAGGTCACAGACACAGCCAATCAGCAAGAGAGTCACCCATTACAAAGCTATCTCAATGTGGCCAAGATTAGCTACAGATATAATTTGCTTTTGCTGATGTAAAGAAGCTCTTCTGTTGACATGACTTTACTATCATATTAATTTTAAACCAACCCCTCCCAATATCTTGAAGTTCTCCTACAGTAATTGAGGGGTGGGAAAGTGGATGAGGTTCAATCACTCTAATCTGGCATCTTCCTAAGGTCCCAAATCATTGGTTAAGCATGTGCCTAGCATGTTTAATGAACACCTGTCTTGAATGGAATTACTGAAATTAAAGTAAAAACAAAATCACAATAAATCCTTCTTCTTGGTCATTAGAGTCCTATCGACTAATAGCTAAATTGTGATGTAAGACCTTGTCTACATTCTGATAATAAATATTTTCATTCTCGTATTCTCTCATTCAGTAAATACTTAAACACAATATTTGCTTACCTATATACGATTCAAGTATTAAAAGTATCCTTGTTCTTAAGGACATTATGATATTAATGGTGAGAGGAGATGATCTACACAATAAGTTAAATATACATATATGATCGTACCAGGTAGTGTATGATAAAATCCTAAGCTGATGCTATGAAATTTTAGAAGAGGGCTATGTTGGGCTGGTATGCCTGTGAAAGTCATGATAGACAATTATGGTTTATTTGATACTTTAATACTTATCATGTGCTTTCCATATATTTTCTTATTTTATTCTCACAAAAACTTAGTTGTGGAAGATGATTTATTATCCTTACTTTAGGTTAGATGTCTAATCTAACACAAGACACTTTAAGTGTATGAGCCAGGTTCAAACCAAGGTCATAATTACTTAAATTTCTACTCTATATCATCCTCTCAGGAGAAACTAAAGCAAAATAATCTGTTGGGTTATTTCAAAAGATTCACTATAAAATATAGGAATAATCAGGGCATATTTAAGAAAGAAGGAAACAAACATTTATTAAGTACCTACTATTTGTCAGGTCTTGTAGTAGGCTCTTTACAAATATCTCATTCACTAATAAGAATAGTTATAATGACTAACAATCATTATAGCTCTTATGATGTACCAGAATTTTATAATTATTACATCATTTAATCTTCACAAGCATCCTAGGAGAAAGGTGCTATTATCCCCATTATATGGTTGAGGAAACAACCCCTAATATATAGTTAAGGCAAACTAAGTGATTTGCTCAAGGTGACATAGTTTTTGAGTTGATTTTAAACTCAAGTTTTCCTAAATCTAGGCCCAACACTATCCATTGAGCCACCTAGCTACCTCTAGGGAAAAGACTGAGTAGATTAAAATATCTGAATTTGATGTGGGGTTTGTTTTGAGGAATGCAAAGAAATTGTTATCACAAGAAATAGACTAAGGAGTAAGGAGTAAATATTTAACATATGAAAACTTTTGAGCAAAGAATGTATACGAAGAAATCATCATTTCAGGAACATCTTATTGATGTAGAGAAATGGGAAATAGGAAGACTCTATATTTCATGTCATGACCTACATTTTGGGGGGTTCATATCTATTACTTCATCAATTTCATAAATGTGGAGGATTCCCAATGTGCAAACTCCTTCAATCAAGGTATATTAGTAATCCTTTTAAAATTTATAGTTGTGGAGAGTTGCCTGTAAAACTTGGAAATTGAGTGAGTTGCCCAAGAGTGACATAGTGTGTTTTAGATATTGAAATCTGATATTCATCTCTCTAGGTCTCAGCATCAGTATCTTATAAAATGAAGAAGCTAGATTAGTTGATCTCTAAGTTCTCCATCAGTTCTAAATGCTAAAGTCCTAAATTACAATTTTCCTAATTGGTTCTAACATTGTTTTAATGGCTGTCTTATTTTGTACGAGTTCCTTTCAGTTTCTTGAAGGGGCAGATTTATCAAAAAACTAGTCAGAAAATTTCCAAGTTAGATTTGTACAAAGTAAGTTATCTCTGTAGACCTGACCATAGTGCAGACACTAAATAGATAGAAATTTCTTTAAAATTTTCTTCCAAAAATAATATTTCCCAAACTTTTAGTAACAGACTAGCTTTTACAGTAATATATATGTGTATATTAATATATTTTATATATATATACATATATATATATGTGTATATATATATATATATATATATATATATATATATATATATATATATATATATATATATATATATATATATATATATATATATATATATATATATATATATATATATATATATATATATATATATATATATATATATATATATATATATATATATATATATTACCCATGACTAACTTAAGCACATTCCCCTTTATCTGTAGCTAGATGTGGATAAGAATGCTGGTCTTAAGCATTAAGAAGTTTATTTCAGTTGTGTGCAATTCTTTCAGACCTCATTTGGGGTTTCTTGGCAAAGACAATGAAATGGTTTGCAATTTTCTTCTCCAGCTCTCTTTACAAATGAGGAAACTGAGGCAAACAGCACTCGAGATTACACAGTAAATGTCTGAGATTAGATCTGAATTCAGGAAGATCTGTCTTCAGGCCCAATTGTCCTGCTCATTAAGATTCTTCAAAACCTGAAAACTTGAGTGATTATTTGTTCTCCATCTAGTTATTTCTGTTACATAAATATTCATTCAATCATTCATTCATTCAATAATATTAAATGAATGGTTGCTATTAGTCAACTATGTTACTATTAGGTTACTCAGCTAGACTGAATTTCTTGAAGGCAAGAATCATTCCCAATATATATATATATATATTTAATGTCAGCCCTGGATCTCCTAAAAGTAAATACTTAATAAAAGTTTGTTGGTTTTTAATTACAAGACTCTGTGATTTAAATATTATTTGGCAAATTTGTAGTTTAAAAGTTTTTGGAAGAATGTGAACATCCACTTAATACGTAAAGGAATCATTAAAGCATTTCAATACTGTCAAATAGTAAGATGAGAAAGAGCATCATGGCAGAAAAGAGTAAAACAAAGAGTCTATGGTTCAAGGACAATAGAGTTCTGGTCATCACCAGTCCTTCCTAAAAAACATGCAGTCCCCAGTCTCCCCCTTAACCAGTTCCAGTAGTATTAAATATTTTCCATTTTTCACTTACCCCGGTGTCATTTACAAACTTTCTTTGGCCACTATGGCAAGTTTGTTTAAGAAATTTATGATACTTTCTGCCCCATCCCAATTTTTATAGCATTATATTTTGTACCTAAAAAATAACATCACTAAGACCTCAAGGTTAAATATAAATGTGCATACAGTTGTTGTAAGAGGAAAAGGGCCTGGAGCTGTTGCTTGGAAGGCTGAGTCATATCTCCAGGTTTTACTTCTCATTTTGAATGAGCGAATAGAACAGGCTTTAGTGTATGACAGTTGCCAGATGGCAGGCAGCATTACTTTGTAGAATAAGGGTCCTTTCCTTGGATTGTGATCCCTTCCATCCCCAAAGCTCATTATACATTTCACTCGCTTGGCTGTACTTAGCTTCCATGGTGTTCTGTTTTCTTCATTTCAGCACAAATGGAATCCATTCCAAAAATTTACTCTGCATATCATGTTAACTTTATTCTGCCACTAATCTATTTTTTGTGACTTACATTTCTGTCAGAAAATATAATATCTAAGTTTCCATGGGAGGTTGGAGTGCTGATTTGTTTCCACTGAGTTCTCCATTCCTTTCTAATTAGTCCCAATATTGTTCAAAATAGCATTATGTATAAATGCACTATATATATATGTATATATATATATATATATATATATATATATATATTTCTCTGTGTTATTTTGTACTTTTTCATCTTCTTTTCCCACTAGAACTAATTTTTAACCATCTGCCTCCCCATTGAACATGATATCATACAATTTTTTTAGACACATGTGAAATACAACTTAGATCTCTTTAGAAACAATGCTAAGATGGCTCCATTACCAAGGAACTCCATCTACATCAAAATGATTCAGTTCAAGGCTAACAGAAAGGAGTCATTAATGGTGAAGTTCAAGAGTCCTCATTGGTAATGAAAATTTTGGAAAATGATAAAAGATTTATGAAAATTAGATTTTACAGGTTTGTCTCATCTTTTCTTCTTTCATTGTTCATCATCATCATGATCATCATCATTTTAGTCACTTGAGTTAGGAGATATAGGAGTTCAAATCTTAGCTCTGCTATGTACTATCTACCACCTCTGTGACAAATTATTGAAGGTTAAGCAAGCTTTTTCCTTATTTAGAAAATGAGAAGGGAAAAACTTGTAAGGACTTATATAAACTGATGTAACATAAACTGTGCAGAACCAGGAGAATGTTATATGTGGTAATAGTAATCTTATATGAGGATCATATGACTTATCTGTTCTTACCAATACAATGATCCAAGACAAAAAAGAAAAAAAAATGAAAGGTTTGTATAAATTCAATAATCCAGCAGCCAAAAAGTGGTACCTAGGTATTTAAATGTCAAAATGTCTACCTTCATATTATTATTCACTCCTGACACCAAGACACCCATCCTATACCCCATTTTTCTAGAATCTTTAGCTAGCACAGGTCACCCAAGCCACCATTAGTGATTTATTGTCATGATAGTCCCTGCTCCCATGTCCTAAAAGATAAGGAAGAATAAGAGGGAGTTCTAGCTACCACTTCAAGGGTTAGAGGTCATGGGATTTTAAACTCAACCTAGAAATTCGAATACATTTTTCCAATAAAACTCTGCAAAAAATTTCAATTTGATTTTTATCATTATTTGTTAGGTTCTTACTAAGTGCTAAGTCGGTATTTAACAATTCTCTAGTTCACACCTTTGGTTCTGGCCTTTAAGGGGAGTTTACCCCTTTGAACTTCTGAGGAGGAGTTTACATAAGAAAAGGAGTTTACACAACCTTAAAAGGAGCAAGTTCATTGGTTGAAATAATTTTCCCACAAGCCCTTGAGTTCTCACACACCCATTCTCTGGGAGGATAAAAGAAGACAATATTGAGCAAGGAGTAAGTCTACTCTGGGACAGAGTTGGGACGGCACTCTGGAGGAAGAAGAGTCTACTCTGGGATTGAGTTGAGATAGCAGATCTCCTCCCAGAGAGCGATTGGAAGTTTCTGGAGACAACAGAACATTACATTTTGGCATCCACAACGTGGGGCAAGGACTTTTCCTTATCCTGACAAGGACTTATTCTGAGCCCTTCAGAGGAGCTAGCCGGGACCTTCACAATCATTTAAATGTTGTATAATTTAAGACACATTTTACTTTAAACAGAATGTTTCAGGAGGATATGGGAATCTCAACATCAGGTATAAGAAAGAAAAAGCACCAAGAAATGAAAAAGACAGAAAAGGGCACAAAAGTGCATCAGACATATTTCATCTCCTTCAAATCTGTCCCTTAGTCCCTGTTAATGACAGCAGTCACATTTGACTGAAAAAACATTTTAGTGCTGTCCTACCATGCTAGCTAAGCTTCCCACAAAGTAAGTTCAATTCTATTACCTTCAAAAATTTTATTAGGTATCTGTTGTGTACTGTATACTCAATTGGCATATGGACACCAAAATAAAAATACTGCCTTCGAGAAGCTTATACTCTACTTGGGGAAAATAACATGAATATCAATAGGTAAATAAAAGTATGTACAATGTATATTGAGGAGAGGAGTAACAAATTCCAATGTTTATATCAAAATAAGTCTTCTGTAGAGAGTGGTTCTTGAGTTGACCTTTGAAGGAAGCCAGGGATCCAAACAGCAAATCAGGTAAGGAGAGAAATATTTCAGGACAGATGCAAACCCCTAGACGTGGAAAAGGTAATAAAGTGTATGGGCAGTTGCAAATAGATCAGTTGGGTTAGAGTGTACTGTGCATGAAAGGAGATAATGTGAAATCAGTGTGGAAAGAGAAGTAAGAGTAAAAATGTGAAGGGTTTTAGATGCCAAACAGAAGAGTTTCTATTTTATATAAGGAGCCAATGAAACTTTGTAACATAGTCAGATCTGTGCTTTGGCACTGAAAACTTGGCAGCAATGTGGGGCAATTATAAAGAAGAGAAAATGAATACAGAAAAACCCTCTCTAGAGTGATGGCATAGATGACTTGAAAAGAAATGAGACATTTGGAACTTTATGGAGAGTCAATAAGATAATCAATTGGGGAAGAATATAAGTATTATTATGAAGAGTACTCTGAGATTAGATAATATAAATTCATAAAGGACCCAGACAGTACAGTTGTAGATTTCAACTAGTAGGAATTGAGCAATAGGATTGGGGTTTAAATGATGAATAGTAATAAGACTAGAGGCAAGAGATTCAAGGGGAGAGCTCATAAATTTCAACCAGAGAATTAAAATTTTATGAAAGTAGAAAAAAATAAGCTAGAGCAAGGTTAGAAGACGATCAGAGAGATCTGAGAGACTATCAGAACACTGTTGTCAGAACACTGAAGACTAAATATTGTACTCACCACCTCACAGGAAAGTAATGAATTAATGTGCAGAATGAGAGATATAACTTTAGACCTATGGCTTATATGAGGATTTAGACTTCTGAAGACCTTCTGAGAATGTTTTTGTTTGGTCATGTTCATTTATTATAAGAGTTTTAACTTCCTATTCTTCCTCCTACCAGGCTATCTCCTCTGAAGGGCTCAGAATAAGTCCTTGTCAGGATAAGCAAAAGTCTTTGCCTCACGTTGTGGATGCCAATATGTAATGTGTAATGTTCTGTTGTCTCCAGTAACTGGTCAGGAAAGCAGGGTCAAGTATCTAGAATTTTCAGTGAGGATTAAGCATAAGTTTCTGAGTATAAGGAAGAGGAAATAGTATGATGGTAGGGAACATACCCCTAGCTTCAACTAATCAGAAAATGCCCAGATATCAGGACTGAATAAAAAAAAATAAGCTAAGTATGAATAATTGATTCCCTAATAGATAAGAAAGAATCATAATAGCTTTGGTTATTGGAAAAAAGTAGAAAATAGCTCATGTCCAGAGAGGACTATGAATAAAAACAGCAAACTAGTTTAGAGCTGGTAGAGTGGTGATAAGATCAACTACTGAGACAGAATTGCTGGGTGGATGCAATTAATGGAAAAGAGCAACTCACTGACCTCATTGACCAAAGGACATCTTTATTAATTTAAAAAGGGCACAAAATAGACGCCCTAGGGAAGCTACTTCTGTAACTGCTACTCCCAGTTTGGAAGGATTGTTATTTGTTTTATTTTTGAAGGACTGCTTTTATTATTTGTTTAATAAATATTATTTCTAAAAGCTAATTAAGTCTGTCTAATAATCAATGGAAAACACACTGGTGGGGGCTCCAGAAACCCTGGATGTATTCAAGCTTCCCAAATCTTCTGAGTCCAATGTTCCACTGTGAGTAGGAAGTAGAGAAATAATCTGGAACAGATTCATAATAAAGATAAAAAGTATTATCAGACGAATTTCAGAGTTCTATATACTAAAGTTAGAACAATTATGGGTGATAGTATGCTAGAAAACTATGAGGGGACATAATGTATTTTGGGGTAAATCAAATGTTTGTGGTTGAAAGAAGATAGAACGTATGTGAGAAGAGGAAGAGTTTAGTAAAAATAAGAATGAGAGCTCCATGAAGCATAAAGAATGAAGGCAAAAGAAGAGTAGGAATAAGAGTAGTTCTATGGTTCAGCAAATAGGGTGATAGACTTAAAGACCTTAGTTCAAATCTTACCTCAGACATTTGATAGCTGTGTGATCTATGATAAACCTCTATCTGGCTCAATTTCCTCATATTTAAAATGGAAATAATAATAGCACCTACCTTCCAGGGTTGTTGTGAAAATAAAATGAGATAATATCTGTAAAAAATATTGCAATCCATAAAGAGGAGAAAGGAAGGGCACAATCATTAATTAGGTATCAACAATACACCAGGAATTATGCTATTGCTCTCTATATATTTTGTCATATAATATATATATCTCAAATGAGATGGTATTTTCAAAGTACATAGGATAGTGTTTTATGCTAAGTGTTAAATAAATGTTAGTTACTACCATTATCATTATTATATAATCATAGCTCAGAATTGTCATTTGTAAGATGTTCCATCCTAAAGCAAAGGTAAACAATGGTAGTTGTCCTTAGTTTCTCGGTTGCTATTCCTTGGCATTTTGATTCTTTTATTCTTTTGGACTCTGTGTTTGTCAGCCAAAAATAAATAAAACAGTAAAAGATGCCATGGTATGCTAATATGTTGGCACAGATAGCTATGTTTTCAGAACTAACAATAATGAAAGGTCAAGAAGGGAGACAAGAAGATTGTGTTCTTGAGAAATGGTCACCAGGGGTAATAGACTAAGGTTTTTGCTCAGAAGAACCAGAGCAATGTGATCACATTGAGCTCAGTGCTTGACCTGAATGACTCCTAATATGGCACAACAGTCTAGTCATGAAATTAACCTATTCTGACTTTTCTTTATAATATAATGCTTCTGTACATTATTTTCCCTTAAGCTTGTCTTGATGTTAACTTTAGATTGTAGCCTATTTGAGAGGAAAGTTATGGCTTCCACTTCCTTTGTAATTTACTAAAATATTTTGTGGTCTATTCCTCCAAAATACAAAATGCTACTGAGAGAATGACACATGTAATGCACTCAACTGAGCAAAGAGAATTGATTGAATATGTCATACCTGTATTAGTTGTGGAAGATGCTACTCTCTAAGAGCATTTCTTCATTGTAATGAATAACATTTTGTTGTTCTTGTTATTGTTCAGTTGTTTTCAGTCATATCCAACTGACCCATCTGAGATTTTCTTGGCAGAAAAAAATAGAATGAAAGGTAAATCATGTCTTTAGCTCTTTTTTTTTTTTTAACAAATAAGGAAACTAAGGCAAACAGGTTTAAGAAACATGTACAGCATGACATAGTCAATAAGTATCTGAGGTCAGATTTAAACTAAGGAAGATAAAGCATCCTGACTCCACAATCAATACTTTATCTTCTATTCCACCTAACTGCCCCCCCTGAACTTATTAGTAATGTAAAATCAGAACTTGTAAAATCAGTACTGCTCCCAGCTATCTTCCTGGTGAACAATCTTTGTAGATAATTATAAATACAATCTTTGAGCTGTGGCTGATTTTTTAAAGTATTAGGGAAGAGCCAGCTAGGTGGCATAGTTGGTAGAGCATCAGCCCTGGAGTTAGGGGGACCTGAATTCAAATACAGCCTGAGGCTCTTAACTCTTACAAGCTGTATGACCCTGTGCAAGTCATACAATCTCAATTTTCTTGCCAACAAAATTTATAAGTAAATATGAAGTAATAACTCTTTTTGTTTAATTTGTTATGTTTAACTCTTAATGACCCAATCTTGGCAAAAATACTGAAGTGGTTTGCATTTCTTTCTCTGATTCATTTTAAAGTTGAAGAAACTGGTGTAAATAGGCTTAAATTACTTCTCCAGAGTCACATAGCTAAATGTCTGAGGCTGGATTTGAATTCAGATACCCCTGATTTCAGGGCTAGTAATTTAAACACTGTGTCACCTTATTGACATTTACTGTTTTGCTAATTTAAAGGTTTTTTTGGATTTTTTGCTTTCGCTTCAGTAGAGTCTAAAGGAATTTATTCAAGAAAGTAACACTGGCTGAGCCTTAAAAGAAACTAGACATAACTAGTGGAGGTGGGACAAGAATACATCTCAAGTATGATAGATAGCCTCTTCAAAGAAATGAATGAAGTAGTATACAAGGAAAATAGCAAGTAAGCTAGTTTAGCTAGAATGCAGAGGGTAAAAGGTAATAAGGTGCAACAATGGACTTTGGCCAGTTTGAAAAGGTGTTAGACATCCCACAGAGCAATTTATATATTCTAATTGAGATGATAGGAAGCCACTGATAACTTCTTGAGTTGGGGAGAGATATGGCCAGACCTTTAAAAATATTAATTTAGTAGTTTTTTAGAGAATAGTTTGGCTAGAGGGGAGACTGAAGGAAAGAAAAACCGTTATGAGGCTATTACTATAATTCACAAAAGTAATGACTAGGTTGGTGGTCAAGTGGATGAACTTAAAGGTACAAATATGACAGCAATTGTGGAAATAGAAGAAATAAAACTTTGATAACCAATAAGATGGGAGAATGAGGAATAGGGAAAAGTTGAAGATAGTTTTCTGCCTGATGACAAGGCACCTGAAAAAGACATTAGTGGCAACTTTAACCATATAATAATGATGATAGTAATGATAATAATAATGATAATGATAATAACAACAATGTTTACTTTCCAAGTATTCCTGGTCAGTGTCAAATTCAAAATCATAACTATGTTAGCATTTAACAAAAAGCAAAAACCCATCCTCCATTGCCAAACTTTAAATACTTTAAGAGCTGTCATATAGAAGAGAAATTAAACTTATTCTATTTGGCCCCAGAAAAGAGAACCAGAAGTTATGAACAGAAGCTGTAGGAAAGCATTTTTGGCTCAATGTAAAGGAAGTAGTATCTAATAATTAGAATTTCCTGAGAATTAAATAGGCTTCCTCCAGAAATGCTAAGTTCCCTGACAGTGGAAATATTTGAGCAGAGGCTCAATAAATAATTGTCAGAGATGTTGTAAAGTGGATTAATTTTTCATGTAGGGAATCTTGGATTATATGGGCTCTAAAGCACCTTCCAAATCTAAAATGTTATGATTTTCTGGTTTATTCTGTTAGCTAATGAAGTGCTTGACATTCATCATATGAAACATATTTAATATTTAAGTTCTTTTCAGATTTCACATAAATAAAACTTGGCTGCTCCAAACTTATTGATCCCTGAGAGTTAAATTAAATCAATTTCTGCAGCTTTAGCTATAATTATTTAATTGTTTTTATAAAAGAAATGCATTATCATTTGCTTTTAAAATGAAAGATAACTTGGAGTCAAAATTGTAGTCGGAAAAGTCCAGTTCAATTAATCATACTAATTAAATGTTTACTTTGTGTGGTACACTGTTCAATTAGGGCTCTAGAGAGGAAAATGCCATTCAAGGAGTTTATAGTTTTGTAGAAGAATTAGAAATACATGCAAATAATACAGGTTATTATATAACATTATAAGTATACACATGAGATCTTTGGGTTTGTCAAACACTAGATTGCTAAACTTATTGACTATTTTGTCCTGTGAACCTAACCTATTCCACTGATCAACTAATCTATTTCTTAGCCAATACCAAAAGGTTTTGGTGACTGCTGCTTGATAATATAGTTTTAGATCAAGTACAGCTAGGCCACCTGCCTTGATAATTTTTTTTTCATTAGTTCCCTTGAAATCCTTGACCTTTTGTTCTTCCATATGGTTATGTGATTAGAGAAAAGTTCAAATCTGCTCCTATAAATAACGCTCTCGGACTCAATTAAAGTGAAAGTAAGATTTAATTATACAATGCATGGAATAGATTGCTTACATAAAAGACAAAAAATAATGAGGCTTATGATTAAGATAGCAGAGAAGGGAAGAGAATACATCACCAACTCAGAAGAGCACCAACACTAGATTCCACTGGCTGGGGAGTCCCAATTTCTTTAACAGCCTCTAGGTTCCGAGTGGGAATAGATGGTCCCAGACAGATCATAGGAATATGGGAGAATGCAGGGCATCAACTGCTGAAACATCATCCCATATACTACCATCTTCATGGGTGAAACTCTGAATAGAGAATGCATTACCCACTTTTTTAAAGGGGTTGGAACAAAGAAAGTTTGAGCCAAGTAAAGACATCATATAAGACAGTAATGTACCAACAAGGGCTCCAGATGGTTATAGTCAAGTGTTGTTTTGACAAGGGGGCCAGTCCTTATCAACGACAACTATTCCAAGGAGTGGCAAGTTCCCAGAATCACATTTTGGGGGCCAAAACATAGGTGGTATGTTCCCATCTTATAGGCTAAAAAATGGTCAGGTTCTCATGGGAAAAGGAGCTAAAACAAATGTTATGGGTTAAGTCAGGTTCCCATGAAGAAAGTTATATCTTACATTAATTGGGTTTACATGGTTCAAATGGAAATTAGGTTCACATGGAGAAAGTCATGTTCTTTCAATGATTTGAAATGAACTTACTAATAATATAGAAATTTCTTATTCACATATAAATTTTGTTGTTATTTTTTCTAGGTCATTAAAATAGTTTCTTGGGGGTCTGATTGGTATAGCACTAAATAAATAGATTAGTTTAGGTAGTATTATCATCTTTATTATATTCACTTGGCCTGTCCAAGAGCACTTAATATTTTCCTAATTGTTTAAATCTGACTTTGTTTTTGTGGAAAGTGTTTTTAATTTTGCTCATATAATTCCTGACTTTCCTTTGGTAGATAGATTCCCAAATATTTTATGCTATCAATAATTATTTTCAATAGAATTTCTCTTTGTATCTCTTGCTGTTGGATTTTTTTGATGATGTATAAAAATGATGAGGATTTATGTGGATTTATTTTGTATCCTGCAACTTTGCTAAAGTTGTGGATTATTTCTAATAGCTTTTTAGTTGATTCTCTGGGGTTCTCTAAGTAAAACATCATATCATCTGCAAAGAATGATAATTAGGTTTCCTTGTTACCTACTCTAATCCCTTTCATCTCTTTCTCAACTCTTATTGCCGAATTTCTAATACAATTTCTAATACAATATTGAATAGTAATGGTGATACTGGGCAACCTTGTTTCCCTCCTGATGTTACTGGGAATGGTTCCAGTTTATCGCCATTACATATGATGCTTACAAACGGTTTTAAATATATTCTCCTGACTATTTTAAGGAATAGTCCATTTATTCCTATGCTCTCAAGTGTTTTTATTAGGAATGGATGTTGGATTTTGTCAAATGCTTTTTCTGCTTCTATTAGGATGATCATATAGTTTTTGTAATTTGGTTATTGATATAGTCAATTACGCTAATAGTTTTTCTAATATTGAACTAGCTCTGCATTCTTGGTATAAATCCTACTTGGTCATGGTGTATTATTCTGGTTATGATTTTCTATAATCTTTTTGCTAATATTTTATTCAATATTTTTGCATCAATATTCATTAGGTAGATTGGTCTATAATTTTCTTTCTCTATTTTCAACCTACCTGGTTTAGGTATCAGTATCATGTCTGTGTCATAAAAGGAATTTGGTAGGACTCCTTCAATCCTCATTTTTTCAAATAGTTTATATGGCATTGGAGTTAATTGTTCTTTAAATGTTTGGTAGAATTCACATGTAAATCCATCTGGTCCTGGCTATATTTTCTTAGGGAGTTGATTAATAGCTTATTCTATTTTTTTTTTTTTTCTAAAATGGGTCTATTTAACCAATTTACTTCTTCTTCTGTTAATTTGGGCAAGCTATATTTTTGAATGTATTCTACCATTTCATTTAAATTATTGAATTTATTGGCATAAAGTTGAATAAAGTAACTCCTAATTATTGCTGTAATTTCCTCTTCATTAGTGGCGAGTTCTCCCTTTTCATTTTTAACACTAACAATTTATTTGATTTTCCTCTTTCCTTTTTTTAATCAGATTTACTAAAGGTTTATCTATTTTGTTGGTTTTTTCATAAAACCAACTCTTAGTTTTATAATTAATTCAATATTTATTTTTTTACTTTCAGTTTTATTAATCCCTCCTTTTAAGTTTTAGAATTTCAAGTTTAGTGTTTTACTTGGAGGTTTTTAATTTGTTCCTTTTCTAGCTTTTTTAGTTGCAAGCCCAATTCATTGACCTTCTCTTTCTCTATTTTATGTAAGTAGGTCTCTAGAGATATAAAATTTCCCCTTATTACTGCTTTGGCTGTATCCCACATATTTTGATATGATGTCTCCTTATTGTCATTTTCTTGAGTGAAGTTATTAATTATGTTTATGATTTTCTATTTCACCCAATCATTCTTTAGGATGAGATTATTTAGTTTCCAATTATTTCTGGTCTATTTTCCCCTGGCTTTTTATTGAATGTAATTTTCATTGCATCATGATCTGAAAAGGATGCATTTACTATTTCTGCCTTACTGCATTTGAATTTGAAGTTTTTATGTCCTACTATATCGTCAATTTTTATATAAGTTCCATGAACTACTGAGAAGAAAGTATACTCCTTTCTGTCTCCATTTAGTTTTCTCCAAAGATCTATCATATCTAACTTTTCTAATATGCTATTTACCTCTTTGACTTCTTTCTTATTTATTTTGTGGTTTGATTTATTTAATTTTGGGAGTTCAAGATTGAGATCTCCCACTAAAATAGTGGATCTATCAGTGTCTGTTTCTTCTTGCTGTTCTCTTAATTTCTCTTTTAAGAATTTGGATGCTACACCATTTGGTGCATATATGTTTAATATTGATATTGCTTCATTATCTATGCTACCCTTTAGCAAGATATAGTGACCTTTCTTATCTCTTTTAATTAGATCAATTTTTGCTTTTGCTTGATCTGAGATCAGGATGGCTACCCTTGCTTTTTTTTACTTCACTTGAAGCATAGTAGATTTTGCCCCAGCCTTTTACCTTTACTCTGTATGTATCTCCCTGCTTCAAGTGTGTTTCCTGTAAACAATGTATTGTAGGATTTTGGATTTTAATCCAGGCTGCTATCTGCTTCCTCTTTATGGGGGAGTTTACCCCATTCACATTTATGGTTAAAATTACTAATTCTGTATTACTTGCCATCTTGTTAACCCCTGTTGATGCTTTTTTCCTTTCCTTCCTCTTCACCCCCCTCCCTAGTATTAAACTTGTGAGCACCACTTGCCTCTCACAGCCCTCTCTTTTTAGGATCCCTCTCCCCACCTTAGAGTTCCTCCCCTTTTCTTACCCTTTTCCCTCACAGTTTCTGTATTCCCTTCTGCTTAGCTTATTCCTTCCCTTTTCACTTTTCCCCTCCCACTTTTCAATGCAGTGGGAGAAGTTTCTCTGTAAATGGAATATGAATAATATTTTTCTCTTTAAGCCAATTCTGATGAGAGTAAGATAAACACTATGTTCATCCCTCTCCCTTCCTTTCCTCAGATATAATAGGTTTCATTTGCCTCTTTGTAAGATGTAGTACCCCCCCCACTTTACTCTTTTTCTGGTACAATTTCCTTTCCACCTTTAATTTCTTTTTTTTTTTTTGTATTATAACTGTAAAACCAAATTATACACATATTCTTTATGTATATTCATAACAGACATATAGTTCCCAAGATTTCTTTTAACCTTTTTATGCTTCTCTTGTGTCCTATAGTTGAAGATCAAAGTTTTTGTTTAGTTCTGTTTTTTCCATCAGAAATAGATGAAATTCACGTATTTCATTGAATGTCCATCTTCTTCCCTGGGAAAAATGCTCATTTTGGCTGGCTAAGTTATTCTTGGCTGCATACCAAGTTCCTTAGCCTTTTGGAATATCAGATCTTTTAATGTTGACGCTGCTAGATCCTGAGTAATCCTTATTATGGCTCCTCTATATTTGAATTGTTTTTTTTCCTAGCTGCTTGTAATATTTTTTTTCCTTGGTCTGATATTTCTGAAATTTAGCCACAATATTTCTTGAGGTTTTGATTTGGGGGGTCTCTCAGTAGGTGATTGATGAATTCTTTCAATGTCTATTTTACCCTCTGTTTCTATAATATCTGGGCAGTTCTCTTTGATTATTGCCTGAAAAATGGAATCTAGGCTCTTTTTTTCATCATAATTTTCAGGAAGTCCAATAATTCTCAGTTTATCTCTCCTAGATCTATTTTCCAGGTCTGTTGTTTTCCCAAGTAAGTATTTAATATTTTTTCCATTGTTTTTATTGGGGGGGGTTTGCTTGACTGATTCTTGGTGTCTCCTCAAATCATTCATTTCCATTTGTTCAATTCTGATTTTTAATGTATTATTCCTTCATTTACTTTTTTATTTCTTTTTGTAATTGTCCAATTGAGTTTTTAAGTGAGTTGTTTTGTTCTATGGATTTTTTTTCTATTTCACCACTTTTATTTTTTAGAGAGCTATTTTCTTTTTTCCAATTCACTAATTCTGTTTTTCAGGGATTTGATTTCTTGATTCACTCTATCTTTAAATAAGGAGTCTGACTTATCCAGACCCTCTTGCCAAGCTTCCCTTTCCTTTCCCCATTTTTCTTCTAGCTTTCTTGTAAGAACCTTTTTAATTTCTTCTATGAGTCTTGTGTGGTGGGGACCAGATCATATCCCCCTTTGGGGATTCATCTGGAGACAGTCTGCTTTTAGTCTCCTCAGGGTTTGTCCTCTGCTCTCTATCCATATAGAAGCAATCTATGTGCTTTAATATTTTTTATTCATTTTGACAAAAAAAGAATCAAAGGAAACAAAAAAAAAAATTCAGTCTGCTTTTTGAGGAGTGTGGTGTTACCAAGCTTCCTTTACAGACTACTAGAGGTAGCAATGAAGCAGCAGTGGAACAGTAATGACTGTGCTGCCTGCAGAGGGGCCACTCTCTGAGACTCTGAGTGCATGCTAAGTCACTCTGGGCATTGAGTGGGTGTGGTCACATCCTAAGAGACCCCAGTGTTTTGAAATTTAAGTCTTTACCCTCTGTGTTTATAGTTTCTCTGCTGATCTATTGGCTTGCTGCCAGGGCAAAGAAGTTCACACTGAGTAAAGTTCTCCCCACAAATTTTCCAAAGGCTGCAACTACACCCCTCTACAGTCAGCTCAGTGTGAGCTGCCTTCTGTGCTCTTGCTGCCTGCATGCAGTCTGCGCCTAGTCTAACTGTCCCCACCCATGAGCAAAACCAGACCTTTTCTGATGAATTTCAAGGATATCTTTTGTTAGTAATGTATTTGTGGGGTTTTTCAGTCAAGAACTAATTCTGAGGCCGTATCATGAAAAAGTATTCTGAGAGCAAGAAAAAGTTTAGATAGATGTGTGTGTCCTCTCTGCCACCATGGCTGGAAGTCTAAAATGGTTTTAAAAATAAAGGTTAAGCTCTTTTTCAGTGGCAAGTAACAAGAAATTGAGTGGATGCCCATCAATTGGGGAATAGGTGAATAAGTCATGGTATATGAATATGATGGAATATTATTGTACTATAAGAAATGATAAGCAGGCTGATTTCAGAAAAGCTTGGAAAGACTTACATGAGCTCATACCAAGGGAAAAGAACAGAATCAAGAGAACATTTGTACACATTTGACTATAATCAAAATCTCAATCTCCTACAATGCTAAAAATATGTGATGATCACTTATGATGAACTTGGCCCTTCTCAACAATGCAGTTATTCAAAGAAATTGCAAAGGATTTGAGGTGGAAAATGTCATCTACATCCAGATAGAAAACTATGGAGACTGAATGAGGATTGAAGCATAATATTTTCACCATTTTTTATTTGTTTTTTTCTTTCTCATGTTTTTCCCTTTTGTTCTGACTTTTCTTGTACAACATAACATGGAAGAAAGGGCAATTTCAGAAAAGCAAGTATTTAAAAAAAGTATTATGAATAAAAAGGTATTATGAATAAAAAAGTATTATGAAAAAAAGTATTATGAATTTGATACATCATGTTTGAAGTGCTAGAAGGATATCAAGTGAAAATATTTATAGTTAAAGGAAAATTCCCAAAAGCAAAGATTTCAGATTCATCATCCTAAATGTGATTATTAAAACCATGAAAACTGATGTGTTCCCCAAGGTTTATAGGGAGGATGTATACACTATGTAGGGGGTAGAAGAAAATAAGAAAAATCAGAAAAGAACATCAAAAATGAATAATAAGAAATATAAGAGCAGTTAAGATGATAGAACTAAGAAGGCCCAAGAAAGATAATCCATATTTTGTTTAATCAGACTGTGTTAGTTGGAATTGAAGTTTCAAACAGCTTTTTTCCAATATTGAATTCCCAATCAACTCTTCTAGTGTGATACATTAATGTGTTCTGTTCTAAACATCCTATAACTTTGTAATGCCTAGCATTTCTTTTCTATGTGGGAATAAACTATCTATTACATGCTCTGTCCTACCTTTAAAAAAAATCCAATCCAAAACAACTGACTATTAAGAAGTCATTGTCAAATGCAAGAAAAATATCATAGAGGATGAAGACTAAACAAAATCCATCTCTGTAGAGCATCAGTGAGCTTTCAGAGTAATAAAGAAATTAAGCAGATTGTAGGAAGATAACAATTCATTTGTTGATTATGAAGTAGAGAACCTTTCTAAAAGTTTGTCAGTGAAAAGGATGAGAGATACAGGGAATGGAGTAGTTTTGTTTCTGTTGTCATTGTTATTTGTCCTTTCTTAGGAAACCTTAGTATAATTGTAAGAAAGGGAAGAAAAACCTAGTAGAGGAGAGCTGATTATACAAAAACTCAAAAATGAGAATAGCACTCAGCAAAAAGATGTCATCATTTATTCAATATTTTTAGGATCTTCACTGTCAAACAACTTGAGTACAATTTTAAATCAATCTCACAATGAACATTTAATATCAGTGTTGTGATGGGTAACGATGGGGTTGCCCTCTAGGACAAAGAGTTCAACAAGGCAGGTCTGCTCTGAAACCTGAATGAGAACATGTTGATAAGCTATTTCATCCACTCTATACTATAGGGCAATAAACAAGTGTATTCCCTCTATTTTGTCATTAAGAAAACGATCAATCAATCAATAAACATTGAAACAGTCAATAAACTTACTAGGTGTCAGATGTTGTGCTAAGCAATGAGGATACAAAGAACTATAAAAGATAATCCTGCTCTCAGCTCAAAATTTACTGAGTAAGACAATATGCCAACAATTGTGTACACTAAAATTAAATGCAGAATAAATTAGAAATAATCAAAAGTTGGAAGGCAGTAGAATTAAGGTATGTTGGGAAATGTTTCTTGTATGAGGTAGCATTTTAATTTGAACTTGAAAGAAGCCAAGGAAGCCAAGAGATGGAGATGAGGGGGAAGAGCTGCATGACAAGCAATCAGTAAAAATGTCCAGTTAGGAAAGAAGAATCTTATTGGAGTAAAGAAATTAATGTTATTTGATCTTAAAGGACATAGAGGGAATGAATAAGAAAATGTTATCTAGAAGTGATAGGAAGCTACTAGAATATGTTGAGCAAGAGTGCTACATCTGAGGTATGATCTTCAATCAGTTAGGTTATAGTAAGCTGACAAGTTGTGCCTCCAAAATCACCTATTCTGATTCTTCATTAATATTTTTAAAAACAGACCATTGAATCTAAAACCCACACTAAGACTAAGAAAAATCTTAATAAAAATTTTAGCCATATCCTTTGACCACAATTCTGTATTTCTATAATCTGCCTGACAATTCAAAAGTTAATCAACAGTTATTCTTATTCAGTCTGAACATTTATGGTAATAGGGGAAGAACATAAGTATGTGAAATCCAGATCTGCTATCCAGATGTTTCATATTTTGTAGACTAAGACATCAAAGTGATTGCCTGAATTTTTACACTTTTAGTATAGTAAAGACACTATCAAAATTTTGTGAGATCCAGACAGATAAACAGTATATCACTGAGAGATAATAAGGTGAAAATACCATTTGGCGAGGTGATGGAGACAAGATACACATTCAGAATATAATAGTGTCAAAGATGTTGAAATTCTCATATTTCCTTTTCATTTGATGGATCTGTGCTCTTATCATTATGGACACTTTCTTCCAATGTACGTCATCCCGCACAACTCTTGCCCATATTCTCCTATAAATCTTCCACAAGGTTTTCCCCACCCCTGATATTTTGTTGATGTTCCTTTAAGTCTCTTTACATGATGTGGGTATCATTATAGGACATATGTTACCTGTCTGTTATTGTTCATTTCTAATGCATGACAGGCTCACCTTCTTTTCTTGTCATACATCTCTTTGATGATATATATTTTATGTTTCTTTGGGGACAGAATTTATTATTGGTAACTGTAAATGGGCTGTATTCCATTTACATTTTCCATATGCTTCTCCATTGCTCTTTGAATGATGAACAATTTTGAATCATTGAAGATTATGGTATTCCATGAAACACAGAGAAGTACTAAAAGAATATTAATATTAAAAGGTATGACTTTGTTTCAGCGAGATGTTTAAAACAGACCATGAGATTGTCCAAATGCATTCTAGCCTGACCTCTTATTCCTATTCAGTTGTGGGCCTTATTCATTGTACACCTTCAACATATGTGTGTATGATTTATTACTGAAGGCTCAGCTCTATATCCTGCCTAGATAGCTGCATATCATAGACATTCTAAACCTTAGGGATTCCATATTTACTTAGTTTTTCTTGGATAGATAATTAGATCCAACATTTTTACAATGATATGTATTGTATAGGAAACTCTATAGTATTTTGAAGGTCAATGTAACAGCACACAAAAATTTAGAATACTGCCCCATCTATATAGGTGCTCCCTCTACCAAACCTCTTCCAACCCTCCAACTGGCAAGCACCTTGGGCTGTTTACCCTTCACTGGGTATGCTAAGCCATTCTTAATATATCTATTGGAAAGCCTTTGAGACTTTAAATGACCAAATTTGAAAGGACCTAACCAATTTTTAGATAAATGTATAGATAGATAGATGAATATTTATTACATTTGCTATCTTCTGAAAACTGTGCTATGCACTGCAGATACAGTTTTTTTTTAAAAACTCAAAATAGCCCATCTTCTGAAGAAGATAACATTCTGATGAATAAAAAGGAAAAAATAAAGTGGGGAAACTCTACAGGGTCAAGACAGCTGGTATACAGATAAAGTATTCCAAATGGTGAAATGAGTTAAGAGGGAAGTAAACAGCATGGCTGGAATCCCTCACAAAAAGCCAAAAACTTGTAATCCAGAGATTGAGGGTGGAGAGAGAATAAGAAGAGAAGGTTCTCAGGGTATCAGGACAGTAATCTCAAGATAGACAATATAACAAACAATACTTTAATATAAACTATAAACAGTGCTTAGCACAATGAGTGCACATAGAAAGTGTTCAGTGCTTTTTATTGATTAAATGACTAATCACAACATGATCTTGTTCCCAGAGCTTTTAGTTAATTATGACTGTGAAGAAATTGCCTACTTAGAATATTATTTCAAAAATTTCCCTGTTCCTTCCTCTTATTTATAGTGAGAAATCAGGCATATGAGCAAATTGTTATTGATATTTTTTCTACTGTAACTTTTTAAATAGTTCTTGATTCCCCCTCTTGCCCTGTTCAGTAATTCAATTTTATTTAAATAAAATAGATCATTAGCCCTTTCTCCTGGTGGGTTTTTAATAGTTTTTTAATTGAGCTTCCTGAATTTTGCCTCTTTCCTCTTCAATCCATACTTCCTATATAGCACAGACTTAATTTCATCTCTCCCATGTCATTGATTTCTGGTCCTACAGCCCCTCTATTCAAAAATATAGTCTTTGTCTATTGCCTCTAGGACATAATTCAAATTCCTTAGCCCAGCCTTTAACATCCTGAGTGATCTGACTTTAACCTTTCTTTCTAGTTTTAATTAATAATTTTCATTCACTCTATGATGTGTCCAGACTGAACTACTAACAAAGCACTTCAGTACCTTTTCCAAGAAAACTCAAATGGGGTCATGTAGAGTTGGCTACAACAGAAAACAACTAAACAATAATCATAGAACAGATGAAGAGTTCCTAGTTCTTCCTGTTTGTCAAGGTAAGAATTTTTAGAATTATGCTTCAGGATCTAGTATTTGAACATGTGCTATTGCTGGAATGTGTTTTACCACCTTTCATTTTTACCCTTATCAAATGTCCCAATGACTCTCCCTTGCCAAAAAGAATCTTCTAAGATCACTTACAATTCAGGGCTGCTAGATTCAGGTGGCTAGGCTAGGAATTTAACTTTCCTACTGCTGTTCCTTCCCTCTATCCCTCAACTGATGATATCCTCTCATTTTTGTCATTCATTACCTGCTTCTATGCCTGAGTCACTGATTTTGAATAACTAGATTAAAAAAAAACAAGTGCATAAAAACATACCATTTTAAAATGGAAAGAAAATATATGTTTTCAAAATGCAGGCAAGTTTGTATATATACATCCTTATAGTTTCCAGTCTCTATAATATCAGGAAAGGGCCACTCTTCTTCCTGAATAAACTAGATTTTTCTGTGAGCAAGCAGTGCTGATCTTTTAAGAGTCTTCTGTTTGAGAAATCTATCCTAAAAGAATATATGTGAGTTAAAAAAGAAAGAAGTTGAGGACAGATGGGGTAATTTTACAAGCTGTGTAGTTCTTGTATGATACCAAATATGTTAACTAATTCAAAAAAGACCTGGTGTGGACCCATTCTTTCAGGAATAGAGCCAAAGTGAACATCCTATGAACTCTGGATGAACAGACTATTTACATTTTGATGTTCTGGTTTAATTTGAATAGTGCATTCTTGAATCCCAAGAGTGAAATTCAGGTCTGTGATCTCCTTTTTTTGTTGGGACTGGAGGCAGGGGATGGAAACTAAACAGCCATTTTGGCAAAGGAAATAATCAGAATTTTATTTTATGTGTGCCTTTTCATAGGAACTAATGGCTTTAGTTGGTCTCCCCCTAAATAATAGCAAAATGATTATTTCAATATGTTTACTTGCAACAAAATACATGAAAAGTATTCAAAGTACTTTGAGATATGATGTCAGGCACTTGGAGAGTTCTGCCTAAAATATTTAATAGTCTCTGAATCACTCAACAGCTGCAAAACAAAACTCAAATCACGATCTGCATTTGATATTAGAAATAAATGGTACTCCTGGTCTTGTCAGTAAATGCCAACATCGAATGATAATGATAATGGTGCCTTATATTTGTCTGGTGCTTTTAACTCTACCAAATATGTCTGCCTGTATTGTGACATTCAGTCCTTACAACAATTGTAAATCTGAAGTAGATAGGGCATAAATCATTATCTCTGTTTTATAGAAGAGAAAACTTAAGATACACAGAGATTAAATTATTTATTAAGATCATACAAGATAGAAGCACAAAGCAAGTGAGGGCTGGAGCCAAGTTTAGGGACTTTTAACCCAAGGCTCTTATTAATCTACCATATTATTCCCAACATAGAATAAAATTCAACTCTTATCTCTAATAAGATCCACTATAATGTTCTTATATCCTTTCAAAGCTGTAATGTATGATGATTTTAAAAGTGTAAATAATATCTCTATGTCATAGCATGACAGTAGCTACATGAGATCAAAACAGTAAAATGTTATTGCAATAAGAACATGCTCAAAATTACATTTCTAATCTTCAAAAGCTTCAAATGATTAAACTATCCCTGACCTGTCTTTTAATGGTCAGTCAAATAGAACATTAGTAGTACTACTTTGAATGAGAGGAAATACAAAGGTTCCATATGTACGACACTTTCTTCTTTGCCAGTCTTTCTCCAAATATTTGTTTTTTAAAAGTGTGCATTTCTTTTCTTTTGATGGATGATATGCAATTAATAATAATAAGAAGATTTATATATTGATTAAAGTTTTACAAAGTACTTTATATATACTGTCTCATTTGATCTTCACAACAACCCTGTAAAATAATAAGAGTCTGAGACAAAATTCAAACTTAAAGTCTTTCTGACTCCAAGTCCAATGACATTCAATCATTTCAGTCATACCTGGCTCTTTGTGATCACATTTGGGGTTTTCTTGGTAAAGATAGTGGAGTGGTTTATCATTTCCTTCTCTAGCTCATTTTATCTGTGAGAAATCTAGGGCAAAGAGAGTTAAATGATTTGTCCAGTATCATATAGCTAATAAAAGGCCGAAGCCAGATTTGAACTCAGAAAAACAAAATGGGTTTTCCTGGGAAATGTGGTTTCTTGGTAAATCTGAAAATAATAAAGTTACAGGATATTGACAGGTAATTCCCAAATTAAATCATCAACAACAAAAATCTAGGAAGGAATCAATCCCAGCTCAGCCCTATCTATGACTGTTTCATGAGTGAATTAGCCACTCAAAAGTGTTCTGCAAAATACACACCATCAGGTATATTGTAGAGAGTGACTGCTATTTCTACAGGGATTAGAGAAAGTATTTATTGACCAGGATTGTTCATTGTAGAAACGTGTGCAATGGGATGAATAAAGTAATGTTACTCCTGAAACAGGAAAAGAGCTTCATTACCACTAGAATTCTTATGTTAGTTTTTGTAATTTTTCCATTTCTAAGCTTTGAGTATTGCTATCACAGATGATTCACACATTTTTATCTACTACAATTTAGAGGAAATCTGGCAAAAGAAAGACAAAAAACTAAAGACAAAAATCAGGATCCCCTCTAATTTTAAATCTACATTTCTGTGATTCCAGTTAAGTTAAAAATTAGGTCAAATTATATTTTAATTAGATATAAAAATGTTATTTGAAAACAAAAGACAGCAGCATATACAACTGTAAATAATTAATGATAATTACTGAGTGAATAGAGTGTTAGATCTAAAATAAAGGAGACCTGGATTTGTTTGGATCCTGGCTTACTATTTGTGTAATCTGGGATAAATCATTTTATTTACTCTCAGCCTAAGTTTTCTCATTTTCAAAATGGGAATAATAATGGCACCTAGATCATATGGTTGTTGTGTTCAAATGAGATATTATGTTTAAAGCATGTCATGAATCTTAAAGCCATACATAAATGTTGAATATTACAGGTCCCATGCGTAAAAATTTATCAGTGACACTGTAGTGGTACCTTAAAGAATCCAGGAAGATGTCAGTTCAAGTCCTATCTCTGGCATGTGACCTAACTGTATAATTTTGCACAAATCATTTAACTTCTTGGTACTCTGGATCAGAGGTTTCAAATACACAAAGACTCCTCATCTCTTCCACCCCACACCACTCCTGGGTGACAGTGGAACCAGATTTAAATGTAATTGAGAAATAGTTAATATAATAAATTAAAATGCAGTAGAGAATATATAATAATGTACTTTAAGACTATGACCCTTTAAAACTATGTGGCCTGCATATATGGCTCTTTACTTATAGATTTATGAACTTACTTTTTATTTGAAGTTTGACACTGCTCCTAGTAACTTTCTAGTCTAAGAGAATAAGCTGAATTGTATTATCAAAGAGAGTTTCCTCACCTGGAAAACTATATCAATGATATGACAAGTCCAGTTTTTATCTCTGCCTGTGTATGAATAAATATTGCTAGTCAAAAGATTCTTGGAGATACTGAGAACCAGCTTGAAAGAAAGAACTTGGGACAGTGCAGAATCGTTTTTGGTTGGTGTTCTAGAAATGCTAGTGTTAGAAAGATCAGTCACGCAATAAGGGGGGGGATTCAAGTTTTTTATTAAAGCTTTTTTTAATTTTCAAAATATATACATAGATAATTTTCAACATTCAATCTTGCAAAACCTTGTGTTCCAATTTTTTTCCCTGGCTTTCCTCTTACCCTCTCCCTCATATAGCAAGCAATCCAATATATGTTAAATGTGCAATTCTTCTATACATATATCCACAATTATCATGCTTCACAAGAAAAATCAGATCAAAAGGGAGAAAAATTAGAAAGAAAATAAAATGCAAGCAAACAACAACAAAAGAGTGAAAATACTATGTTGTGATCTACATTCAGTCCCCACAGTCCTCTCTCTGAATGCAGATGGCTTTCTTCATCACAAGATCATGGGAACTGGCTTGAATCATCTCATTGTTGAAAAGAGTCACATCCATCAAATTTGATCATCAGATAATCTTGCTGTTGCCAAGTACAATGATCTCCTGCTTCTGCTCCCTTCACTTAGCATCAATTCATGCAAGCCTCTCCAGGACTTTCTGAAATAATTCTGCTGATCATTTCTTATAGAACAATAATACTCTATAACATATATACTATAACTTATTCAGCCATTCTCCAGTTGATGGGTATCCACTCCATTTCCAGTTTCTTGCCATTACAAAGAGTGCTGCCACAAATATTTTTGCACATATAAATCCCTTTCCCTTCTTTAAGATCTCTTTGGGATATAGACCCAATAGAAATACTGCTGGATCAAATGTATGTACAGTTTGATAGCTCTTTGGGCATAGTTCCAAATTGCTCTCCAGAATGGTTGAAGTTCACAACTCCACCAACAATGTATTAGTGTCTCAGTTTTCCTATATCTCCTCCAACATTTGTCATTGTCTTAGTCAATCTGAGGGGTGTGTAGTGGTGCTTCAGAATTGTCATAATTTGTATTTCTCTGATCAATAGTGATTTAGAACACCTTTTCATATGACTAAAAGTAGTTTCAATTTCTTCATCTGAAAATTGTCTATTAATATCCTTTGACCATTTATCAATTGGCTAATGGCTTGAATTATTATAAATTTGAGTCAATTATATATTTTAGAAGTGAAGCCTTATCAGAACCTTTAAATTTAAATTTTCCCCAGTTTATTGCTTCCTTTCTAGTTTCTGCAAAAAATTCAAGTTTTGAAAGAAATACTTTCAATTACTAAAAATAATTTCCCCCCCAATCTCATTCTCAAGTAGGCGCAAGAAAAAAGAAACAACAAAATCTCATGTAGCCAAAACCTCCCCAAAAGTTTTTAGTCCCTAAGGAAAAAATGAGTTTTTAATATTTAAATGCCATTATACACACCCCATGCTAGTTCCCAAACTGGTTGCATTTGATAAAAGCTGTCTTTCTAATTTAATCTTAATTTTTGATGAATAAATACCATGAAATTTTAAGAAAGATACAGCCTAGAGAAAAATGTTTTTTTTTTATTAAATAAAAGTAGAGGATTAAGAAAGTTAATCAAGGAAGAAGCATGACATAAACTTAGAGGTACCTCATGTAATCTTGTAATCTCACTTTATAGATGAGGAAACTAGTGTTCACAGAGATAAGATCCCATAGGTTATAGTGGCAGAGAAAGCATTTGAACCAGATCCTTAGACTCCATTTGGTGCTCTATCCAGTATGTCATAAAATTTATAAAAAGTAGAGTGTTTATCTTGGAGTCAGAATTGTGCTTAGAATCTATCTCAGATGCTTTTTGGCTGTGACATCCTTAAATTCTGTACCCCTCAAGTACCTCCTAGGAGACAAATCCTAGGGATTTGTTTACTAACTCATGGGTAAAATGAAATCCTGTCTGTCAATGGAATTCCCATACTTGGTCTTGTCCATATTGATGAAAGTATAGATAGTTTATAGTCAACTTAAAAAAGAGAGAGAAAAGGATATTAACAACTTCTAATTTCTAAAATACTAAGCTAATATACTGGATTCATTTGTGAGAACTTCATAATTTTTAAAAGTACATTCAAGATATCATATTCTCAAAGACTGACACATTAAATAAGGAAGCTCCTCTTCACTAGCTTCAGGAAGCAAAGACAGTGGAACCTTAAGAGTAAGGAACATTTCATTCATTGTAGCTGTATCCTCGGCATCTAGCACAATGCCTGGTACATAACAAACTCTTAGTATATGCTTGCTCCATTATTTTAGTAGTGAGTTCTGGTTTGAATGAGTTTAGTTTTGCTTCCCAACTTTCCCAAAGGTAGCACCACAATCCTGCCAGTACCCTTTAGGACATTTTTGCCTTCTGTCTCCACTTGCCTTCTCCTCCTTGTCTCCATTTATCTAAAGTCAGCCATTTTTTCTGTTTCTCAGCTCTTTCTCTTTTTATTCCATATAGGTATAACCCAGTTGTCATTGCCTCTCTCTTAAGCTACTCATCATGTAAACAGCTAATATCTTTCCTTCTTATTATTTTGATATTTGAAACTTTTTCTCAGCACCCTAAAGGTTGTTAAAGTAGCCTCTTTGAAGCCAATTAAAATAATTTCTCTTTCTTGGGCAGTCGTTATTTGAATAATACTTTGTATCACTAAATTGGAGAAAATCATTCTTAATGTATTAAGACTAAAATACTATTGCAATGTCTGGCACAGTGAAAAAAAAAGTACTGGATCTTGAGTCACACATATCTTCAAATTCGAGTTTTGCTTACCTTGGCATGTTGCCATAAGCATGCACAAAATGATTCCTTTTATGTTGGACATGCCCTCAGAGAAAGACCTAATAGTATAAAGAAAGACCTAGATGTTGGGATTACTAGGTGAGAACTGAGGTTGTCTGAATGGTGACAAGGTGAGAATTCAGGTTTTCTGGACAATTACAAGGTGAGAACTCAGGTTGACTTGATAGAGGGGGCAAGCTCATTGGCTGGGGTGGTTCTTCCCAGAAGCCCTTGCATTATCCCACGCCCATTCTCTGGGAGAATAAAAGAGAGGACTCTCAGAGAAAGAAGAAGACTCTCTGCATTACATCAGGCCTGACGGGGCTCTCTGCAGGAAGGGAAGTCACTTCTAAGGACAAGAGTTAACAGCAACTGCCTGGAGACAACGGTTCACTACAGGAAGAAGAATCTGTCTTAAAGATTTGAGTAGACAAAGCAGATCTCTTCCCAGAGAGCGATCCGGCAGCTTCTAGAGACGACAGCTCGCTACACCTAATAGTAATGTTTTTCTGTGGTTATGCTGATCTACCGACCTGATCAACTGACATTTTCAAGCTATATAATTCTAGGCAAGTCACTTAACTTGTTTCTGCCTCAGTGTCATCATTTGAAAAATGGAAATGGAAAATGGAACAACTTCCCAGAATTGTTTAAATAAAATGAAATAAAATTTGTAAAATGCTTAGCATAATGTCTGATACATAGTAGGTGCTTAAAAATGCATTTTTGTTTGCTTTTACCCTCTATGCAAGATTGTGGAAGTGGGAAATTCTCTGACCCTCAATTTCCTCAATCTACAAAATGAGATGTCCCTTGCGATTTCTTCCAGCTCTAAAACCAGGAGGTGAATGAAGTGTATGCATGCCCTGGGATGAAGGAACCAGACAGAGCAGTATCTACAAAAATAAGAGAATAAGTTTATTATAACTGTAGAGGACACTTTACAAACAAACTATTGCATATTGCCTAAAAATATTAAAAGGTATGAATAATTTCTTGGTTTTGGTCTGAACCTGTGATTTAATTGATATAAGGAAATTCTGATTAAAAAAAAGTCTTATCAATACAGAGCTGCACATCCTCTAACAACATATGTTTAGAGAGTTGTATGTGGGCACTGAAAGGTTTATTGACTTGTCTGGATCACATAATCAGAAGACTCAGAAATGAGATTTGAACCCAGGTCTTCCTGCTACAAGATAGGTTCACTATCCACTATAGAAATCTACTTCTCAGCCATTTATATGAAAGGCAGCTAAAATAGCAAAGGGACTTATATGAGTTTGAGGACATGTAAAGGAGAGAAATTTGAAATAATTATTTTTTCTACATGAATTCATATTCCAGGTTTTACTAAAGGTCCTTGGGGGGCATTTCCAGATGCTTCAAGAATTCATAGAATAAGAAAAATCTCAAGTAGCTTGGTAAAATATACTCTACACTCAATGAGAATATAGAGACTGATGAAAAGAGCTATGAAATTCTCATTCTTTATTATGGAATTGCCTGTAGCTACCAATCAGTGGCATAAATTGAAATTGTGGGCTTCAAAGAAATCTACTACAAGGCCTTTTACTCTATTCTCTTACTTTTTAAAACAGCCAACCATTAAAGAAAGAATACATTTAATAGCCCCCTCCTATTCTTTATTATATCAATAGAGGTCCCCTTCCTTATATCTTAGGTCAAGATTCACCAACGTTTTGAAGCCTTTCTGGAGTACCCTCAACCAGTTCCAAGCAATTTAACTTGTTTTTCTTCCAGTAAGACCCCCATAGACATATGTAACTTGAAGGTCAGGTGTGCTGGCACACCTTAAAAGAGAATCCCTATTGTTTCTTCCCTTTAGGACAAGAGTCGATAGTAATTCTCCCTTTATGCTTGATGTAATCTGTACACACTTTTGAAGTCCCTCTATCTTCCATCCTACTTCCCCATTGGTAGTCAACATTAATTTGATATGTAAAGGTTTCTTCCAGTTTTTGTATTTATCTTATCCCCTTTATTAGCCTGAAAATGTAATGTTCTACAGCCATTGGAAACTCAATAGGTGGTAATGGACTGATTCCAAGCATTAAATTCACAGAAATCTGATGAGTGAATGTATCATTCATTCTATTGAGAAGAAAACCTTTCCATTCAGTTCAAATTCTCTTCTGCTTGTTTTTATTGGCTGCCCTACATACTATGTCATCTCTTAAACCAGGAATCACATGGAGTTTCCTGTCCATTCAGCTTCTGAAAAGGAAATGCTTGGCTCTGGAACAGGCAGGAATACTCTAAGTGGATAACTAGTGAAAGAGAAACTAGCGAAAAGAACACTAAATTGATTCAGAGAGTTTATTAACAAAACTTCTTTCTGGACTCTCATTCAGTATTTTTAAGTTCTCTGTGACTTTATTAGGGTAGATACCCTTTTCATTGGTGAAGATCACGACCCATTCATACCTCTTGCATGTTTTGTACTGGAATCCTCCAGCCCACATGAACACTGCCTGATGTGCAGTGGACATCCTTTTAGATATCTTGATATCATAGGGATACAAGTGGAAAATACAAGCCAGCCCATTCTAAGTCTCAATAAAGACATAGTTGTTGGCGTTATTTTTGTTATGTTGTTGTTTTCCCATTCTGATCCTTAGGTCTTCATTGGTAATATTCAGCAACCTATATTTAATTAAGACCTAAAGAAAGCTAGGAAGGTGAGAGGGTGAAGCAGAAGAGAGAGCACATTCCTGGATTGGGAATGGTCAAGAAAGTTCCCTGAATTAAATATGGAGTGTCTTGTTTCTAGAATGACCAGAAGGTTAGTGTCATTGGATGGAAGAATAGGTGTCAGGGAGTAAGGTGTAAGAAGACTTGTAAGATAAGATGGGAACTAGGTTATGAAAGATTTTGCATGCCAAAAGACCATTTTGTATTTGATCCTGGAAGCAAAAGGAAACCACGGAAGTTTATTGAGTAAGAAGTAGTGTGACATTTTAAGATAATTACTTTGGTGAATGAATGAGGAATGAAATGGAGTAAGGAGACACGTAAGGCAAGTACTGGTTCACCAGTAGGTTATTGAAATTGTCCAGACATATGGTGATAAGGGCCTATATTTTTTTTATTCTTCAAAAATTTTAGTAGTTTATGATTTAATTTAATATAGATGGAGAAGGAAATGGCAAACCACTCCAGTATCTTTGCCAAGAAAACCTCAAATGGGATCATGGAGAGTTGGAGGTGACTGAAATGACTGAACAACAATTTACATACAATCTCTCAATATCATAGCTTAAAATGTAATTTAAAGGGGATGGCTGGAGACATTGAAAGCATTGCATGGTTATCTAAATGCAATCCAATTTGCCGTCTTTCTTCTGTTCAATGTGGGGATCAGTCTAGTTCAATAATAATTCAATAAGGAATTGTATCAAACATTGGAGCTGCAAAAGTAAAAAAAAAAAATCCCCTCCTTTCCAAGATCTTCTACTTTCCTGGAGGAATACAACATAATACAGTAAAAATACTGAAGAGGATGAGAACAAAAACAGGCAATGAAGATCAGAGAAATTTTTACACAGGAGTGTTGCACATCTATAATGTCTATTCTAGGTATTGGTACGGATGGAAAAACTCTGTAGGTTGTACCTTAACTGTATGTATGTCTAGACAATAGGATTTCTTTAATTATACTTTTTTTTCTTTCCTTGAGTTATTATGGATCTCATTCAGGAAGCTCTGAAACCTACTCAAATGATAAAAATTCTAATGTATATATTGAATAGAAACCACATCTTTTTTTCTTTCTCACACCTTCTCATCTCCTCCCACTATCACATCCACAAAATATCAAGAAACCTTCTTTTATTGAAGTAACATAATTTAACACTTTCTGCTTGTCTCACATATATAGAAACAGAAACCATAGCTCTAGCCTTTAAATATTAGCAATGTCAAGCAACAGCCCAGTATGTTCAGGTAATTAAGGATTAGAGGCCAAATAAGAAATTCATGTGTTGGAACAACTTTCATTTCTTCTCAAAACTCCAATTAATCTATCCCTTGAAAAACAAACTATTCCTTAACTTTCTAGCCTTTTGTCATTGCCTGAATGTGGAGAGAAGAACTGATATAGGCATAATTTAGATGATATAACAAAAGATGCCAATAAAGATCAAAAATTAAAATTAAAAAATAATTCCTTAAAATTTTCAAAATGCTTTACATATATTATATTATTTGATGTTTGAAACAACCCTGTAAAATAGTTGTCATTATTATTCTTATATTATATCTGAGGAAATTGAGGCTAAGGGATATTAAATACTTTACCTCTGGTCTTTCAGTTTAGTGAGGAGAGATTTGAACACATCTTCCTGATTTCAAATCTAACATTTTAGTATAAAAACTGAATGATCACCAATTCTGAACAAATAATAATGAATGTGTAATGTACTAATATTTGTTGCTAAATTGAGGTATGTTCCTAGTTCTAAGAGTTACAGTTGCCAGTAACATTTCCTGAGTTGAATCTGACTGAGAATGGAGACAAATGTTGCTCAGCTTTAAATAAAGTGACAAAATGTTGTACTTTGGAAATACACAGACAGCAGAATTGTTGTATAATTTTGGAATAAATGTAAGTTATTTGATTATGGACAAAAGATAAGAGGTTGGTTTGTTTTTGTTTTTGGAGGAATTTTTTTTGGAGGCAGGGAGAAGGTTGTTTACTAAACTTAAACTGAGTTGAAGTTGTTTACAGATCCAAAGTCTGACCCCAGAAAGTTTAGAGAGATGAAAGGACAGATTTCAGAAATGAATCACACACGTTTGAAGTAGTAAGTGATAGATACTAGAGCTATTACTGGTAATTAAGTCTACCTATCAGAGGAGCAGCTTAGTAATGGAAACAACTTATCAGTTGAAACATTTATTCAACTCAATTTAGTAGTACAAACATTTATTCAAACAGGAATTGCATTAATTAAGACACTTTTATACAGTTCTTGAGACAGAGAATGCCAAAGTTTGGAGTTTCAGAATCATGAGTTATCCTTAGCATTTTGGTTTTCCTCACTCATATGTCTTCTTGGCAGGTTTTTGTAAATGTGTGAGCATTCCTCATCACAGCATCAGTGTTCTGGTAGGGGAATGTGGCCCACGTTTATGTATTGGTTTTGGTGTATTTTATTATTTAATGCATATATTATAATCTATGAGTAAATATTATATTATTATTACATTTGATTTATTTGTTAAATTTGTAGTTAAGTGTCATTATTGTGATTACCTGATAGTATAAATAGAAAAACATTTAGCAGGGACATTTAGCTGGGAGTAGTAAGAAAAGTATTTTTCTCTTCAACAAGGTTTTGCCAAGGATTTTGAATTTGAGGATAAGTGGGTGGTAGTAGTCCTCTGGAAACATAAATCTCCCAGTGTGAGAGTAGATTAGAAGAGAGCCAACTCAAATAATAAGAAAATAAGGTGCCCACATGCCCAGGTAAAAGATGGGTATTGCTACAGTGGGTGTAGACATTATCTTTTTAAGCAGCCATATCACACTCTTGCCTCCTTCTGACCTTTTATTCAACTATAACAACCAGACTGTTTTTATAATGCTTGCTGGTAAGCAAGGAGTCTCTTATATCATACCAGTCATTTTTTTTTAATTAAGCAAGGGAAGAAATGTAACTAATCTACTGTTAGTGCTGTAGTTCATTCACCTACTTCCACAAAATCTTTCTTCCTTTTCTCTTTATTCATATAGTTACCAAGATACTTCTAGTCATAAAAATGCATATGGAGTGGACTTGGATTATGATAATAGTCTTCTAATCCATATCTTCTCTTCTTCCATACATATTCCATTCACTGCTAAACTGATATTCCAAAAGGATAGGTCTGATTTTGTCATTTCCCACCTTAAGAAGTTTCAATGGCTCCTTCATATTTTTAGTGTAAAATATAGAATCTTCAGTTTGGAATTTAAAATCCTTCATAGTCTACTGCTAGCCTACCTTCCCCGGCCAATTACAATTTATAGCATTAATAGATTTTCTGTTATACCTTAACTAAGCTACTTGCTGTTCAATGTTCCAATCTCCCTTTTTCATAGGATGTCCATCTTACTTGGAATTTATTCCCCTCTCACCTATGATTTTCTTCAAGGCTCAGCTCAAGTTTCTCCTTCAACAGGAAACCTTTCCTAATTATTCTAGTATTATATTTTATTTTCCTCCTTGCTGAAATTTTTTTATTGACCATAATAATGGTCTCTATGAAACAAAGTTATCTATGTTACATCTTTCAAGGTATCTTAGATAATTTTACATGTACACATAAGAGACCTTCTTGTAAGAGAACTTTTAAGAAAGTAGATTTTTCTACTGAGTCAAATGCTTTTTGCAGTTAACAAAAATTATAAATCAGTGAAATTTTCTATCATTTATACTTTTCAATCAATTGGGTAATCATAAAGATAAGGGCTACTGTAGAATATTACTAGTGAAAGTCTTCAAAAGTCAAAGATTCATTAGGTAACATTGAGGTAGAACTTTGTAGAGGCTTAATTTTATCTATTAAAAATAAATGCTTATTTACTGTGTGAAGAGGAACTTTGTGGATTTGAAAATATTGCCAGTGTCTCATAATCTTTAAGGGGGAAAAGATGTCCAAAACAGTAGAGTTAAAAAGTGTTAATAAGGACATAACTATTCTTGAAATTATGATAGTCATCTTTTCCTAATCTTTAAATATTCTCTGAGCTAAAAACCGAAGGCAACTGGTAGAATAATCTACCACATGAGACTTCTACATGAACACACAAAACAAAGGAAAATATTAACAGAAAAAGTTAGCCAGAAGCACCAGATCCCAGTATCCCTATGACTTGAAAATTCTTTACTTGGCTTTCTTCTTTCCTTTCTAAAAATAATAGGAATAATCTTAAATATTGCCTTAAAAATTTTAGGATTTCTTTGCTTTTAAATAATACCTTCAGGCAAAATCAGTGTGAAAGAAATTCTTCAGTAGTTATATTGGCAATAATTGTATAGGCCAACTCCTTGACCTAAGTGATTATCATAATAAAGATATATAAATATAAAAAATTATAATGTAAAATTGTTCTTCCTTGTGCTCCTTATTTGTTGTTCTCTAGATAGCTGTCTGGCATTCTCTGATTCTTATTCTAAGTGATGGCTTCCAGCATAATTTTTTTTTCCAATAGTTTTGGTATGAAAGTAAGACTCGATGGACGATGATACTTCCATAATTGAGTGAAAGGTTTTATGATAAATATTGAGTTGCTTGTAAGTAACCAGGAAAGAACCAGTCAAAAAAGAAAGATTAAAAATAATTGAAAGCTAGGGTATGATTGGTGGGAATCTTTTTAGGCTGAAATGCAAAAAGGAGGTAGGTGGAGGAATTAGCTCTAAGGAAAAGTAGCAACCACCTTTTCCTTTGAAACAAGAAAAAGAGGACAAGATGGGTTAGGATTCTGAGAATTTTAGTAGTTGGAAGAAAGGAAGTTGAGGGAGTTTGTGAGATGTGGCTTGTTGATCTCAGTAAACTGGAAAATGAGGTCTTCTGTTATAGGAAGAGAAAGGATTAGCAGGATAATTGAACTTTAAGGCATTTTTGAGGAGAGGAAAATGTTTATAACAGTCAATACTAAGAATGATATTGAGAATGATGGTACAATACAAAGATTTCCAAGTTATAGTCCAGCTGAAATTACATTGTATTAGTTGATGTGAAGGCAATCAGTTATTTTTCTAGTCTTCTCCTAGTACCTAGTTTGCTGATTTTGTACCTATTTACCTTAAACAATAACACTAGAAGGTACAATGGAGGTAATTTATAAACTAGGTAAATAGCAGCTGGACCTGGAATGGGAGGAGATATAAAATCATTCTACTTGTAGCCCTAGTGTATTACATCTTATATGTGTATGTACATATATCTCATATATATATATATATATATATATATATATATATATATATATATATATATGTATATATGTATATATGTATATATACATATATATATAATTGTATATAATGTATATTTCTGATATATATATATATATATGTGTTTTTTTTACTTATAAACCCTTTTAGCAATATAGTGAAGTCGATGGACCCCTCCTCAAAATAATGTTTTTAAATAGAAAAACATATAAAATCACTAAGAAAGATATATTTTAAAATGTATCAAAATATTTCTTTAAAATGGTCACAGTCAGGTTAAAAATGTCTGCTTAGAATTATCTTGCATAATGATCTTACTATCTTCAATGAGTTAAATTATAATTTCTATGCAGATGATTCCCACATTTGTTTATCTTGTCCTTCTTTTCTTCCTGAACTCTAGTCTCACATTACTAATTCACTTTTGGACATATCAAATTGAATATCTCATAAACGTATCCACAACAAAACAGAACTCATTATCTTTCCCCATAAGCACTCTTATTAATGTTTGGGGCCCAGTGGAATTTCATAGGAGATACTGAAGGAGAAAGGAGAGTGGTGGAAAGATAGGAAGAAGTAGCTTTACAAAAGACTGGAGTATGAGACTAATTTGGATCAACTATGAAATAGGAAGGATTTGGGGCTTATAGCTTGCACCTACAATGCAAAAACAGAGACCAGAACAAGTAGGTTGGGATACTTATTGGAATACCAATAATTTATCTAAAAATTGAAAAAATCTTTACCTTTTAATAACATTTACAGAACACTTTATGGGCATGAAACAATTTAATGAAATACAAATCTAATGTAAAATGCACATTAGAACCACTTCCATCATTATAGGAAGCCAACATCTGCTTAACAGCTGCATAGCCACACAATTTGCCAGTTTTCAAGAAAACTAAAGTTAACAACAATAAATGAAAGTACTTATTTCTTAAAACAATAAAAATCTCAAACATGTTCTTCTGTTTACATTTGAACTTCATGAAAACATCCAGAAATTGATCTAGCACAATTTAATCCCCGATTCTTAAATAAGAGAGAAGGAAGAGGCAGTCTAGGACCATCATGTGCCTTCTAAATTCTGATTCAAAGTTCAGAATACATTCGGTCAACACAAGTCTTCTTGGAATAGTCTCTAAGAAAACTTTTCTGTTCCACGGACCAAAATAATGCAAAATTACAAAAACAACTTGAATTTATCTACCAGAGCTGAAAGCAAACTCACATGCAGAAGAAGTCACAAAAGAAAAATGTTTAGTAGAATGGGGAAGCTTGGAATGAATTTTCCATATCAATTTCTGCACAAAAGATAGGGTTTTCTTTTATGATCAAATTCAGACATTGTCAGAAAACTACAGCCAAAGGACAGTGATTGCAAATATGCTGACACATTACTGTTGATATGTTTAGTGTTTCTGTTTAGTTCTCCTATGCCCAATGTGATGATGAGGAAGTATGCTAGGTTTGGTGACAAAAAACATGAATTTGAATCACAACTCCAAAATCTATTTGCCTTGGAGAAAGCACTTTTCTCTGGCCTTCATTTTTCCTAAGGACTTCATCTATAAAACATGAAAGGGGAGAAGCAACGTGGCTTCTTAAGGATAGGAGACACAACTTTAGAATCAGGAAAATCTAAGTTTAGATTCACTGCCTATGTGACCATACACATGTCACTTAATATCTTTGAAACCTGGATAAGTCTCTTAACACTATAATTTGCAGTAAAGGTCTCGATTTTTGTGTATAAAAATTTGTGTATTATTCCCCTAGGAATTTCTGACACTGCTTAAATCATAAGCCCTGACCCCCTTCCTAATTCAAATGAATTAAGAAGATGACCTCTTAAGTTTCCTTCCATCTTTATGTCTTATAAATATGAGCCCTTTCATGGAAAAATTTCAGCATACATAGATTTTAATACATTCAATTCATTGATTCATGTCATTAGAAATAATTGTTTTTTATAAAAAAGGTTTTGCTTTATTAAATATTTCACAATTGTATGTAAAAATTTTAAACAATCTTTTAAGAAACATTTTGAATTCTAAATTCTTTCCCTCCTGTGACCCTCCTTGAGAAGAAAAGCAATTTGACAAAAAAAGCAAAGATAAGTATGAATCAATCAAAATTCAGAGATCATCAGTAGGAGGTGGATAGTATTTTTCATAATTGGTTCTTGGGAATTGTCTTGAATCATTGCATTTCTGAGAATAGCTAAATCATTCACAATTGCTCACACAATATTTCTAGTACTGAGTACAATGTTCTCCTGGTTCTAGTTGCTTCATTTTGCATGAGTTCATGTAAGTTTCCCCAGGTTTTTCTGAGAGCATCCTACTTATGCTTTCTTATAGTATAATAGTGTTTCATCACAATCATATATTGATTAATAGGTTTAGCCATTTTCCAATTGATGGGTTTGATGTCCAATTCCTTGTCACAAAAAATATAGTAACTATAAAAATTTTTGTACATATAGGCCCTTTTCTTTAATGTCCTTAGGTTGAGTCAAATGACATGCACAGTTTTATAGCAATTTGGGTGTAGTTTGACATTGTTCTCCCAGTCAGATAAACTTACAACCCCACCAACAATGCATTATTGTTTATATTTTTCCACATACCCTTCAGCATTTGCCAATTTCCTTTTCTGTCATGTTAACTAATCTGATAGTGATGAAGGTATACTTTAGAGTTGTTTTAATTTTCCTTTCTCTAATCAGTAATGATTTAGACCATTTCTTCATGGGACCATTGATAGCTTTGATTTCTTCTGAAAACTATCTGTTTGTATCTTCTAACCACATATCAATTAGGGATACTTTGGTAAATTTAGCTCAGTTTCCTACATATTCGAGAAATGAGGTCTTTATCAGAGAAACAGTATAATTTCCTTCCTTTCCCAATTTCTTGTTTTCCTTTTAATTTTGGCTGGATTAGTTTTATTTGTTCAAAATCTTTTTAATTCTACATAATCAAAATTTTATTTTACTTCCCATAATCTTCTCTATTTCTTATTTTGTCATAATCTGTTCCTTTATCCATAGATATGAAAGGTACATTTTTTCATATTCCCTGAATTTGCTTATATCACCTTTTAAGTCTACAGTATTCTCTTTCATGTAATTATTGTTTCTATTATTTTCTTTGATCTATTCATTCATTAGAATTAAATTACTTAGTTTCCAATAAAATTGTAATCTATACTTCTATGACCCTTTATTAAATGTAATTTTATAATGTTATGTCTGAAATAAGTGTTTTAATATTTCTACTTTTTGGCATTTGATTCTCTAGTATTTTTTGTAAAAATGTCACATACAGTTGAGAAAAAGATATGCTCCTTTCTATTTTTATTCTATTCATCTCCTTGACTTTTTAAAAAATAATTTTTCTAAGTTTCTAGTAATTTTCTCAACTTTTAAAAATTATTTTATTATTAAATTCACACAACACTGAGAAAAGCAAGTTGAGTTCTTCTATTGGTATAATTTAACGATTTATTTCCTTCTGCTATTCATTTATTTTTCCTTTAAGAATTGAAATCCTCTGTCATTTGGTGTATGTATAGTTAGTATTGATATTACTTCCATATGTATGATATTATCTTCCTTTTAGCAACATGTTCCCCTGCTTATTTCTTTTAATTGTCTATTTTTGTTTCTGATTTGTCTGAGATAATTATTGTTACTCCTGCTTTAAAAAAATTATTTATATAGGTATCTTGTTGCATAAGGAAAATCAGATCTAGAAAGAAAAAAAAACTGAGAAGGAAAACAAAAATTGCAAGCAAACAACAACAGAAAGAGGAAATGCTATGTTGTGATCCACACTCATTTCCCATCCTTTTGTCTCTGAGTATAGCTGATTCTCTTCTTTACTGAACTATTGGAACTGGTTTGAATCATCTCATTGTTGAAGGAAGCTACATCCATCAGAATTGATCATCATATAATCTTGTTGTTGCTATGTATAATGATCTTCTGGTTCTGCTTATTTTACTTAGTATCAATTCATGTAAGTCTCTCCCAGAAATCATCCTGATGGTCATTTCTTACAGACCAATAATATTCCATAACATTCATATACCATAATTTATTTAGCCATTCTCTAATTGATGGATATCCATTCGATTTCCAGTTTCCAGCCACTACAAAAAAAGACTGCCACAAATGTTTTTGCACATGTGGGAACTTTTTCCTTCTTTAAGATATCTTTGGGATATAAGCTCAGTAGAAACACTGGTAGATCAAAGGATATGCACACTTTGATAACTTTTTGAGCATAGTTCCAAATTCCTCTCCAGAATGGTTGGATTCGTTCACAATTCCACCAAAAATGTATCAGTGTCCCAGTTTTCCCACATCTCCTCCAACATTTGTCATTATCTTTTCCTGTCATCTTAGCCATTCTGAGAGATGTGTAATGGTATCTCAGAGTTGTCTTAATTTGCATTTCTCTGATCAATAATGATTTGGAGCACCTTTTCATATACTAGAAATAATTTAATTTTTTCACCTAAAAATTATCTGTTCATATCCTTTGACCATTTACCAATTGGAGAATGGCCTGATTTCTTATAAATTAGAGTCAATTCTCTATATATTTTGGAATGAGGCCTTTATCAGAACCTTGAAATGTAAAAATGTTTTCCCAGTTTATTGCTTCCCTTCTAATCTTGTCTGCTTTAGTTTTGTTTGTACAAAATTTTTTTAACCTAATATAATCAATATTATCTATTTTGTGATCAATAATGCTCTCTGCTTCTTCTTTGGTGACAAATTCCTTACTCCTCCACAGGTCTGAGAGGCAAACTATCCTATGTTCTTCTAATCTATTTATAATCTCATTCTTTATGTCTAGATCATGAACCCATTTTGACCTTATCTTGGTATAAGGTATTAAGTATGACTCAATGCCTAGTTTCTGCCATACTAGTTTCCAATTTTCCCAGCAGTTTTTGTCACATAGTGAATTCTTATCCTAAAAGCTGGAGTCTTTGGGCTTATCAAATACTAGATTGCTATAGTTATTGACTATTTTGTCCTGTGAACCTCGGTGACCACTGCTTTATAATATAATTTTAGATCTGGTACATCTAGGCCACCTTCATTTGATTTTTTTTTCATTAGTTCCTTGAAATTCTTGACCTTTTGTTCTTCCAGATGAATTTTGTTGTTATTTTTTCTAGGTCAGTAAGATAGTTTCTTGGGAGTTTGACTGGTATAGCACTAAATAAATAATTAGTTTAGGTAGTATTGTCATCTTTCTTTTATTTTCTCGACCTATCCAAGAGCACTTAATATTTTTCCAATTATTTAGATCAGACTTTATTTGTGTGGAAAGTTTTAGTTTTGCTCATATAGTTCCTACCTTTCCTTTGGCAGATAAGATTCCCAAATACTTTATATTGTCAATAGTTTTTTAACATAGTATTTCTCTTTGTATCTCTTGCTGTTGATGATTTATTTGTATTTATTTTGTATCCTGCAACTTTGCTAAAGTTGTGGATTATTTCTAATAGCTTTTTAATTGATTCTCTGGGGTCCTCTAAGTATAACATCATATCATCTGCAAAGAGTAATAATTTGGTTTCCTCATTACTTACTCTAATTTCTTTAACCTCTTTTTCATCTCTTATTGCCAAAGCTAGAATTTCTAATATAATATTGAATAGTAATGGTGATAATGGGCAGCCTTGTTTCACCCCTGATCTTATTAGGAATGGTTCCAGTCTATCCCCATTACATATAATGCTTACTGATGGTTTTGAATAAATGCTACTGACTATTTTAAGGAAAAGTCTATTTATTCCTATACTCTCTAGTGTTTTTTAATAGGAATGGGTGTTGCATTTTATCAAATGCTTTTTCTGCATCTATTGAGATGACCATATGGTTTTTGTTAATTTGGTTATTGATATAGTCAATTATGCTAATAGTTTTCCTAATATCGAAACAGCCCTGCATTTCTGGTATAAATCCTACTTAGTTGTGGTGTATTATCCTGGGGATGATTTTCTTTACCCTCTGAATTGTGTTGGATAATTTATAACTTCTCTGCTGATCTACTGGCTTGCAACCAGCACAAAGTAGCCAACACTGAGTTAGAGTCTTCCCTGTAGCTTCTCTTCCCCGGGTGGAGACTGCACCCTCCCCCCAGTCTGCTCAGCGTGAGCTGATCTCTCTGTCTGCACCTAGCCACCTCCCTGTGCCCAACCAAAACAGATCTTTTCTAAATCTGTTTCTAAATGTTCCTGATCCTTTGTAATTAAAAGTAATACTACCTTTCAAGGTTCTGCTCCCTTTTCCCAGCCCACAAACTGATCTATATGCCCATCTGTCAGCGGAGGCGACTAGGCTAGTTCACCTGCCTTTGGGCTCCCACCAGGATCCCACAGAGACAGACCAACCAAGCGTTAGAGATAAGGTTAGAGAGTTTATTTTTAGCACAATCTCACTTATATCCCTGTTAGAAGAAAGGTCCTCTAGGAGCCAGAAGGGTTGGGTCAGGTGTGCAAGGCTTCTTGAGCACTAAGGAGGGAGGTATGACACTTGCAGTGGCAAGTGCCACCTCTTTGGGCTAGTCCTATCTCCACATAATACTCGCCTGCACCTCTACCTCTCAGCTCTCACATATCATCCCTGTGCCCTGTTACATATTCTATTCTTATTATATATTCCCCTTTTTTATTAATAAGATTGAGTATTCTCATGTTGATGAATGAGAATCTCTTCCTTAAGTACCTCTATAAAAATTTTAAGAATGCATATAAAGCATCCTAGCAAAGTAGGAAAAAGTAAGAGAAGCAACAATACAAAAAACAATACAATAGAAGGGGATGGGAAAGGTAGTATGTTGGATGGAATCACTAAACCAGTCTGGCAAGGGTGGTCATCTCCTTATTATGGGTGCTGTTTTGGGCATTTCTTGGGTCATCTTCTTCTCTTCTTCTTCAGCCTCTGTTTTAATAGGGGCAATTTTCCTTATTCTTTCTGGAATCAAGCAGCCTTCCCCATCAGGACCTACAAGACATAAATATTCCGGACCTTTCCAAAGTACTAAGGATGTACCTTGACAATGTCTTTCCTCTTCCTTCCAAAGGACCTTTTGTATGTTCTCTGGCACTTGAAGTGCTGTCTTTATGGGGCCTAAAGATTGTGTCAAATGTATTATTCCTGGAGAGAGGCCAGTATCCCTCTCTAGGCACACACACAAAAAAAAACTAAGTATATAAGGCCTTATCCATGTCTGGCTCTGTGGGCCACTGGGGATTCTGTCTGATTCCTCTCCCTTTCTGTTTAACAATGGTGGCCTTCAGAGTACAATGGGCCCATTCCACTAGGGCCTGACCCTCTGAGTTATAGGGAATCCCTGTAACATGTTTAATGGTGAATGTGGCAAGGAAGGTAGCCATCTGTTTAGAGGTATAAGCTGGACCATTGTCAGTCTTTATAGTATTAGGAATTCTGTGAGAGGAGAAGCAACTATATAAGTGTTTATTGACCGAAGGAATGTTCTCACAGGAGGCCAATGTGGCCCAAAGGAATTTAGAAAATATGTCAATACAAATGTGGATGGCCACATGGACCACATATGTCACATCCATTTGCCACAAATTATTGGAGAATAAACTCCGGGGATTAACTCCTTTACTAGGTGGAGGAGGGAAAAATGGACACAGTGAACACACTGCTTCACTATTTGTTGGGCTTGTTCCCAGGATAGGCCATAAAAACAATGTAGAGAATTAGTGGGTAAGTAGAGAAATTCATGGGTACATCCAGGGGATATGGCAAGCATGAGAAAGAAGCATTGTGAAGCACAGTCCATCACCTCATTGCCAACAAATATGCCTTCTTCACAGCATTGGTGAGAGTATACAAGTAGGATGTAAATGGGATGTTTCCTAGTCTGTAAAATCAGCTGCAATTCAGCAAGAAGGTTAGCAATAGAAGCGTTTTGAGGTTATAGGACCACATCCTCAATGCCTTTGAGCACTTGGACAGCATATATAAGCTGTCTGATATGATGTTAATAGGCTTAGGGCATCTCTTACAGGCCTAGAGAACAGAAAGAGGCTTATTTTTTTCTGGGTGGATTCATAAGGGGTCTCTAACACCAGAATCTCATTTTTTGAGTGCTCATGATAAATTGAAGCCTTGTTCTTAGTGGCATCAGTAAAGACATTTGTGCCTTGCACAGGCTCATCAATTGTCTTATGAGGGAAAGCAAGGAAAGGAGGAAGCATGTAGAATGGGAACTTAATGCACCCATGGCCAATACGTTTGCATCATGACTTCTTTAGCTCCTAGTTCAAAGGATAAATACAGTAAGGGTCTTTTCTTTGTTAGATGTGAAGCTCTTTTTCCTGCCTCAAAGGCAAGTTCTCCCAGCACTTCAATATGGTTTGGTAATATCTTCTGCAGTCTTATCATGTATACATATTCCAAAATTTTACTACCTTGATGTAATACTGCAAAGGGACATTTTTGATCTGCTAAAGAGACCTCTATGGGACTCATGAAGTCCCACCTCACCATTCCAAATGTAGAAGCAAGAGCAATGGTTTTATAAATTATTTATGAAGGGAGTGTAGATCAGACTCTCCTTTTAAGATGTCATATAAAGGCTGCACCAAAGAAATAGAAATAAGGACATGAGCCTTAATGAATTTCTTCAACTATTTTCTGAAATAAGCTCAGAGTATTCACCTTGTCTAATTGTAAGTTAGATATCTGATTAGTAACTATAGAAGTCCCCATGTGGAATCCCAGATAAATGATGGGATAGTTATTTTGGATCTTTTCTGGGGCTATTATTAGTCCATGTTGAGTGAGTTTATGGTTTCTTTAAAGGGCACTACTTGTTGATAACAGTATATCATCCAGATAATGCAGAGTCATGGTATGAAGCCACACCTTCCTAATTGGTTCTAACACTTACGCTACATACACCTGACATAAGGTGGGGCTACAATACACCCCTTGGGGGAAAACTTTTCATTGGTAGTGCAGATCAGGTCCTGCATTGTTTATAGGGGGAATGGTAAAAGCAAATCTTTTCTTATTCTCTGGGGCCAGAGGGATGGAGAAGAAATAATGTTATATGTCTATTACTGTAACTGGCCAGCCAGTGAGAATTAAATTAGGAAATGGCATGCCAGGCTGTAGGGCTCCCATAGGTTCAATAGTAGCATTAATGGCCCTAAGGTTCTCTAACATTCTGAATTTTCCAGATTTTTCTTTATGATAAATACAGGACTATTCCAGGGGCTAAGAGTGGGTTCAATATGCTCTGCTGTTGTGGTTATGGGCCCCCATCTATTTGGTAATTCCCTGAAGATTGGAGGGGAAATCCGGACCAAGAGGCAATAGGCAAAGATACTCCTGTGGCAGTCTGGGCTTTTGGATATTTGTGGTTTTGACCTCTGCTTGGTAGACTTGCTGTTTCCCTGTACCTTCTTCCAACATTCCTTAGCATAGTGCCTGGATCTATTACAATGGAAGCAGATAACTTTAGGCCAGGTTCCCTGATGTTTCTTCCCTGATTACATTGGGCTCAGAAGTAACTAGACTTGCCAGAATTATAACACACTTTGGTTTCTTTGGTTTTCAGGGAATCTGCAAAGCATTTTGTAAGGGCCACCACTAGGGTGTCCATTTGAAAGGCATTGGACCTTACATCCTCACATTTCTTCATCATTTCTTCTAAAGCTGCATCCTTATCAAGCCCCATTATGGCTTTCTAACAATTATTATTAGCATTTTCTCAAGCTAACTATTTTATCAATGATGTGGCTGCCTCCCCTTTTCCTACTTTCCTGTCTACTAATGTTTGTAATCAAGCTACAAAGTCAGGAAAGGGTTCATCTGGGCCCTCTTTAATTTTAGTCATTGAGGGCTTCTGATTTCCAGAAGCCTGAACTTTGCCAACTGTTCATTTGGCCCATTGGGCATAGCTGCATATACTGCTGCATCATATTGTATTTGATCCTTACTTCTTTTATACCTTCCAGCTCCTACTATTTTTTTGGAAATCATCTTGAAGGGTGCAGCTCTGAATATCCCTCATAAAGTTTTTTTGCCAAGTCTGCAAACAGAGTTACCCACTGCAGAGACTCCCCAGGTTTAAACCAGACTTTAGTAATAGTCTTCCAATCATTCGGAGTTAGTATATTGCTAGAGGCTAAGAGAGCCAATAGCTCCTTAACATATGGAGAGACAACCTGTAAATACTGCCTCTTTCAGTTTCTTAAATTTCTTCCATTCTAAAAGGGCCCAAGTCCTTTCCTGTGGCCCTTCAAACATGGGGCAAGCATCTAGTCAAGTTTTTGCTTCCATGCCTCTTTCTTTCACTGCTTTCTGTATCATTTGTCCTAAATTTGTCTGGGAATCTCCAAAGCCTCTATGATGGGGTGCAGAGGGAGTGTTTGAGAAACATACCCCCTCAAGAAAGCGGGATGGAGAAGAAGGCCATGCCTCAGAGATGGAGGCGACCTTCCCTCTATTTATTTTCTCCTACCTCATCTTATCACCATCTTTTTTCTCAAGGTCATATGTCCCTCTGTTTACTTCCTCATTACTCATCTTTTATCCCTGCTTCCTGCTGTTTCATCCTATCCCCTTCCTGATTCTTCCTAGCTATCTCTTCTTTTTTCAGCACATCCACCTCTGTCTTCTTGTTTACTTCATGATTCTTTCCCATAGCTTACTTCTGCCTACTCCATTTTATGGGAGCAGTTGGTAACAAATGAGTGCAGATTTACAACCCTCATTTGTTTTATGACTTTCCATTTGCACTCCATTATCTACTTTTTTATAGATTGTGGCATGCACCTCTTAAAGTGCTTCTAATCACTTGATAAATGTGGTGATGCATTTCTGGGATGATTCTTGGGATTTCCTTATCATAGGAAGCCCATCTGATTACCTATTTCTTCCAACTTATTTAAATCAGGCCCATTATATTGCACTGTCTGACAGCAAAGTTGTATAGTATCCTCAAATGCTTGGGCTGTTTTAAATTATTTTCCAATCCTACTTGCTTTACTATTTTATAAACTTTTTTTCCCTAACACCTCCCAGTATGAGACCTTCACTATAGTTTGTCCTATACTGAACGTTCCACTCACTTTCTGTCTTCCTTCTCACCCTGCAGACCCGCTACATGGTGAGGTCCTAGTCTTGTGGTCCTTGTACAGGGTGCCACTTGTCCCAGCCCACAGACTGATCTATATGCCCACCTGTTGATGGCCATGACTAGGCTAGCTCACCTGTCTTTAGGCTCCAAGCCAGATCCCACAGACACAGACCCACCAGGAGGTAGAGGTGAGGTCAGAGAGTTTATTTTTAGCACAATCTCACTTATATCCCTTATTAGTAGGGAGGTCCTCTAGAAGTCAGAGGGCTTGGGTCATCTAAGGATTGGTCCATGGAAAAGGAGGAAGGCACTTAAAGCTTCCTGAGCACTAAGGAGGGAGGCAAGGCACTTGCAGTGGCAAGTGCCACTTTTTAGTACTAGCCCTACCTACACATAATACTCGTTTGCACCTCTACCTCTCAGTTCTCACATACCATCCATGTGCCCTGTTCTGCATTCTGTTTCTGTTATACTCCTTCTCTGTTCTCCAAATATGTTCCTCTCTGCCCTTAAAATATGATCCAGAAGTAGATATAAGCAATGAATTTGCCAAAAAGTGTCTTGTCCTCCATCCATTACTAGCACAGGTATACCCAGTAATCTATTTTTTATTAATTGCCAGGACCCCTTTCTGTCCTTAGCTTGACAGATCCTGAAGCTGCTGCTTCTTTTGTCACCACAATCTAGTCCCTTCATTTGTGTTTCAGTGATTTGGATTCTGGGCCAGCCTCCATCCATGTCACAGATCTCTTTCCAAATTCCTAAGTCTTGACTGGAAGACTGTCTCTCCGACCTTTTGTTGGTTCTAGAACTCTGTAATTTAATTTGGGGCATTATTTTAAAGTTGTTTGGAAGATAATGTTGGGAGAATTCAGCTGAGTGCTTTTTCTATTTCACCATCTTAGCTCCATCTACAGACAAATATCACTTTCAAATCTAACACTCTTGATAAAAGTAAATTTTTTTCTTGCTAACAGACATAATAGTTTATGTAATAAAATTGCCACCAAATAAGGGTGATTACAAGAGAGTCAAAAAATTAGTACCTCTTTAAGAAAACTTGCTATAAAAGAGGTGCTAGGATAATATAAAATTATCCAATAATAATAGCTCACATTTCCATTGTATTTTCAGACTTACATAGCCCTTTTCTTGAAACAATTAGATGAGGTAAAAAACACAGGGATCATCATCTCCATTTCACAAAGGAAGCCTTTGAAGCTTAGAGGGGTCAAGTAACATGCCTGGGGTCACACAGTTTATGAATCATAAACCAGAACTTTACATGGACCATCTCTTGACTCCAGATTCAGTGTTTTCTGCACAGAATCAAAGAATAAAAGATTTTGAAGGAACCTGAAAATCTATCCTACATACAGGTAACTAAGCAGGAATGACCTCCTTGAAACCTCTGACAAAGTCTTTGGCTGAAATTGTCTTGTGAAGGAATTATCAGTACCTCTCAATGCTGAACCTAGACTGCTCTAATTGTTAAGGAAATTTTTTTTGCTACACATCTTTTCTAAAGCTGTCTCTCTCTACTTTCTATCTAATTAGTAGATCTGGACTGTAGGGTCAAGCTGAACAAGTTTATTCCTTCTTCAATGTATCAGCTCTCCAAAATTTTGAAGATATCCTCTATGATTTTCTCTAAACTTTCTTTTCCCCAAATTAAGTAGCCATAATTCCAGTGACTATTGAACTGCATGGTCTCTACTGCTCTTATCAATTTAGTCACTGCATATGGTTTCCCTACTCTATACCTTCTACATCCTAAGTGTCTTTCAATTGTTTAACAAAAACCTACCTCCAAGTTACACATTGTGCTAGGTTCTTAAGTGATGAATCAAATGAAGTTTCTTTAGACACTTCACTTAATTACAATCTCCAAGATCACATTAGCCCACTGACAACTATTTGTGGGATCTAGATATTTAGACAGGGTAGAATTTACCTAGAATGCTCAGTGGATAAAATTCTGGGCTTGGAGTCAGGAAGTTTAAATCTGAGTTTAAATCTGGCCTCAGACACTTAGTAGCTGTATGACATTGAGCTGTTTGCCTTAATCCACTGGAGAAGAAAATAGCAAACCACTTCAGTGTCTCTTTTCCAAGAAAACCTCATGGATAGTACGGTCCAGAGTCAAACATAACTGAATAACTAAACAGCAACAATAAACTATCATAGTGTCATAGTTCTGTCATCTGTGACTTACATCTAAATATTAGTTCCTAAGACATCATTTAATATCTCCATTGTTGAATCATTTTTAATGGTATTCATTCACCCAACCAAAAAAATTTTATTAATCACCTACTAGGAACTATGTCTTGAGCAGAAATAAGAGAATAGATCATTTAACATTGATTTAATGCTTGAAGGGCCCTTTCAAGATTATCTAAACTAATCTCTTAATTTTTAGATTAGAAAACTAAGGGTCATAGTAGAAAACATGAGTGTTCAACATTATAGAGATAGAAGAGCCATTAGTTGAACACAAATCTTTAATCTAAGTCTAGAGTCATTTTGCAAATCTTTTAGAGACATTTGTTTGGTGGCTTCAGGTGTCATCTATATACATACATACATACTACATACATCATATGTCATGCTACACTGATGAAAAAACTGATACAAGCTTCATTTCAGTTTAAAGATTGCTAGAAGTGATTATAAAGATTTCGGTTTACCAATATTAGAGAGATATTTATTGTAAGATATACAAAAGCAGGTCCATCTCCACTAGCTTGAAAGAATACTGCTGAACTGCATAGTCCATCTCAGACCTCATCCTGTACTCTGTGGTACTCTTTGTGATGGCATTAAAAATACATAGCAACAAAAAATGCCGCCCAGTCTAAGCTGATTCGTGTCCTTTTGTTATTTAACCTTTGTATGGTCTGTTGGGCAAGAAGCATATAGTATGGTATCATCTAGACTACTTGTAGCTCTAGGGATTGGTCTGTCTCAAAGAAGCCCCTAATCTGATACCTCTGTGCTGACTCTATTCCTTTTCCTACTATTTCTCATGATCTATATGCCAATGAAGAGAGGTGGATTCTTTCTCCCCTTCCTATATTGAAGGGGTTGGATATGTCCCCAAATAAATTTTGATATTGGTAATTCACAGATGTGGGCCCTAGCTGAGAAAGGGAAGCATATATAGCCCACCATTCATCATCCTGAACAGAGGTTCACTGTCTACTTCATGACCTTGAATAGATGCCAATAAATCTATCCCTAGTCTATGATTTACTCCTCCTGACACAATTTTGTGAGGTGTCTCTAAGGGAAAACATGAACTGAGGGGAACAGTCCATGCTTATCTTATCTCAGAAGAGGACAAAATTAGGAGCTAGGCAAGACTGGTCTCTGGAAAATACAAACCTAATCATAAAAGCAGCACACATAAGTAATATATGTCTACCAGAGAGGAAATAAACAATGTCCGCAGAGGATTTGAAATTTTTGAAACAATGCTCAAGCCAAAAAAAATCAATTCTCCCAGAAAACTCAATGACAAGTTCAATAAATATTAGAATGTGGATCAGTTTCTGGGATAGTAGATAGTGTGTTAGACTGGGAATCAAAAAGACCAGAGTTCAAATCTTGTCTTTCATATTTACTAGTTGTGTGATCATGAGTAAGTAAACGTTTCTGAGCTTTAGCTTCTTCATATGTAAAATTAAGATAACATTATTATGTTATTTTTAGACCATATTCTTATTTACCATTTGCAACTGTTGTCCTCCCTGGTCCCAGCACAGAAATCAGTGTAATAATGACTATTGTAGGAATTCTAGGAAACAAAAATCAGACCCTACTGTTTGAAAAATTGGTTACCCCTGCTTTGAATGATATGTACTAAAGACATGCACCTCATACAGCAAAGAAATTTTGGAAAGCAGTACATGATGACTTTAGATAACAACTAACAACAAATCAAACAGTATATTGCATCTACCTTGTTTCTACAGCCACAAAGCTTTTCACTACTTACGTACTAAGTGACATTTTCAAATGTAGGTCACAGAACCAGTGACCAAACTCAGTGAGCTTTGTGTGGAATGGGAAAGGGAGAAAGAATGAGGGAGTAAAAACAAAAGACAAATATCATAGAATTCCAGGATGCCATTATATGTCTTCACACAGCACTGGGCAACTTAATTAATGTATAATTATTACAAGAAAAAATGTGAAATGAACTCCATGTTTCAGGAGTCAGTTTTCAATAGTACTGTGTTCCTATTCTGGAGTTTATGAATTGCAGTTGCTTTTAAAGAGTCTTTTTAGATACTGGGCAAGTAATTATGTTTAATGATTAAATAGCTAGTCCTGGTTAATACATTAGATTGAATAATTAACTATTCCCAGAATCATAACATCATGGAATAGATACTTAACTATATCAAGTTGAATCAAAAAAGGCAGGAAGAAGAAATTTGGAATTCTGCAAAATTAATTTTTGACCATAGGTAACCATAGGCTCAATGGCTAGAGACATCTTGAAACCAGAAAGACCCAACTTCAAGTCCCACTTCCATATAAAATGGATATATAATCCTGGAAAAGTTATTGAACTAATTCTCACTGCCCAAGTCAAATCTCCAAGGCTAAACTAAGAGAAGAGGTAGAGGAAGAGAAAAATTCTTTTCATCAATGAAATCATGGTCAAATCTTTTTTATTTTATTTCCAAACATGTTTTATCTACAACAAAACATTTTGGTCCAAACTAGTAGAGAGTTAAATATTCCTCAGGCTACATAACACTCAGAACAAGAATCAAGACTCATGAAATCCTTGAGAGTTCCTTTGGGAAGTCAAGGTGACCTTTAAAAAAAAAAGTACCTTCCAGTGTTGCACATAATCTTTCAGCAAGGCAAACAAAGAGTCTATTCAAGATTATTTGTATAAAACCTGGCTTGCAGCTGGCTAGATAAAGGAAACCCAGTTTGTGTCAGTCCATAACATTTAGCAACATTATTAAGCTTTCAGATGTGTTATCCTCTTGTTCTTGCCCTTTATCAGCATATGAAAGGAAAACAGAAAGAACAGAATTGATCTTCAACAAAATGAAGGGAGAAAACACACTACCTTTCACTTATCAGAGCTATCAAAAAATCTTCCAAGTGCTGTACTTGAAAAACCTGACAATTATCAGCAGGGCAGAGATGAATAGCTCAGAATCCAGCCTATCTGTCCATATTCCTAAAAGCAGCTTAACTCCTTCCCTTCTAGTGCCACATTTTTGTGCCAGAAATGGAAATGTTTTACTCAGAATAGTGGCTTGTATTATTCTGTGACTATCTTCTACGATACTGAAAATCAAAAAGAGGGGAAAGAAAGAAAGGTGTCTATTATCTGCTTTCCTTAATATCAATTAGATATAAGATTGGGCAGTTAGGTGGCACAGTGGATATAGTGCCAGGCCTGGAGTCAAATAGGCTCATCTTCCTGGGTTCAAATCTGGCTTCAGATACTTACTAACTCTGTGACCATGGGCAAATAACGACCCAGTTTGTCTCAGCTTTCTCATCTGTCAAATGAATTAGAGAAGGAAATGGTAAAACACTCCAGAATCTTTGCCAAGTAAATCCCAAGTAGGATCACAAAGAAACAGACACAAGTGAAAAATGACTGAACCCCCAAGGCTCTATCCACAGTACCACCTCCCTATTCTATTAATGGAATTAAATCATTATAAGCCTATTTTGTAAAAATGGACTACTTCTTCATATATTCAAGCTCATATATTCTTTTTCTACTTCCAAGGATCATGTGGGGAACTTTGGAAGTCAGTTCCTGGTTATATTTGACTTAACCACTGAAAATCTACTACTTGGCTTCCTAATCTAGAATTGATGACAAAGCATTTCTCTTGGTAAAGGAAGAAGTGATTTATGGCTGGTGGGAGCCTTTTTGGATAAAGCCTAAGTAAATTAGTAAGAGATATGGCCAGATGTGCATTTTCAGAAAATCACTTTGGCAATCAAGAATGGATTGCAGCAGGAAATCACTTGTAGCAGTGACTTAACCACTATTAATAAAGAAGCTTTAGGAGCATTCAACTATTATAGAGAATAGTATTTTCCAGCCCAAACTTTAATACAAACTGAACATCCCCCCACAAAAACAAACAAACAAACAAATAAAACAATTCTAAATTCTTCACCACTCATCATTCTTTTCTTTACAGTCTCTGCATAGCAGTTTCCAGAATTCAGGAAAATGGAACCAAGAATAAAGAAGAAAAGAAATGTTGGAAGAAGTAGGACATAAAGAACTGGAAAGAGAGGATTAGAGGAAAGGAAGTAAAGAATTTTTGAAACATAGAGCTTTTAATAAGTAAAAATCAGTGATGTAAAAAGTTTAGCTGCCTGACTAGAAAATGCTAATAAAGTAGCTACCTGAATTCAAAAATGGTAACTTTATTTCCTTAATCAAGGTCCATCATAACTGACACTCCTTAAGTTTTGCAAAGGGTTTTTAGAGAGGGAGGTTTGTGGAAGATAGGTGGGGAAGTGTCTGGGGAAACATAGGCAGGGGAATTTTACTTTATGATTTCATCTTTTTAAGGAACTTTCAGTATGGAAACTCCTTCAGTAGCTGCAGATGCCTAGGCATTGAGAAGTTATGTGATATGTTCTGGGTTTCATCAAGCATGTATCAAAGGTAGTGATTTTTCATTATATTTTTCTTTTTAAAATTTTATTTATTTGACCTAAATACAAAATGAGAAAAAAAGCAATTAAAAAAAGGAGAGACAGAAAAGGAAAAATTAAAAAAAAAAGAAGTCATATGCCCAGCAGAACATGAGGATTAGAAAATATAACAATATATTTCCATTTCAAAAAAGCATCCATAATAATAGAATAAATTATATTTATAATGCCATCTTTTCTTTGCTTCCTTGTTATTCTTTTGTTACCTATTGTACATTTTTTATTCTTTTCCCTCTTTTCATCCCCCTTACTTCCTCCAAGATGGCTACAGTTAAGCACAAATATGTTGATATAGATAGATAGATATAGATACATACATACACACATACATGAATATAAATACATATGTGTGTACACATATACATATACTTAGCTTTACATGCACGCATGTACCCACATGTACTCAGACACACATACATACACACACCACATGCATATACACATCCTAGTTAAGATCTCATCTTTTACAAAAGCCTTCCCAGATCCTCTTTAATGCTAATCTCTCTCATCTATTGACTATCTCTTTTAGTATATAGATATCTTATTTGTATCTCAATGTTTTCACAATCATTTCCCCACTAGAATATAAACTTCTTGTCTTTTTTATCCCCAATATTTAGTGCAATGCCTGACATATAGTGAATGTTTAATAAATGTGTTTTGACTGAATGGCTGAATGTTTGGTGACCGCAAACCTCTCTACTCTTTGCATTTTATAAAGTCCCAGAATTTAGAGTTTAAGGTGACCTTTGAGAATATTAATTCAATTATCTCATTTTACAGATGAAAATATCAAGACCCATAGTGATTTAAGTGATGTGTATATCCTAGTAACCTGAAATTTAAAATCAGGTTGTGATAGATTCAGTGCATTTTTTATTATTTTGGATAGACTTTAATTGTAGAGCAGTATTATTTGTAGATAATTATGAAGCACCATTGTAGAGATAATATTTGGTCTCTAATTTTCACAGACACATCTCTATTTGTCAGAACTTTACACTCTCCCAAATTTTCTTATTATTACCAAGTACCCAATCAGTTTTCAATCACCACAACTCAATCTTGGGGGTAGCTAGGTGATGCAGTGGATACAGCATCAGTTCTGAAGTCAGGAGGACCTGAGTTCAAATCTGACCACAGACACTTAACATTTCCTAGTTGTGTGACCCTGGGCTTAACCCCAATTGCCTCAGCAAAAATTAAAAAAACAATAAAAAAGACTCAACTTGGGTTTCATCCCCCACATATCTAATCTGTTATCAAACATTTTATATGGTTTATTATATATTTATATATAAAATATATACTTATTTACAAAAAGAGACGAATAAAGTCTAATAGATCTCATAGATCCTAGGCTTCAGTTTGCCTATCCCTGGACTAAAAAAATAAATATATGTACACAAAACCATATTTATATGTTTATTATGTATTTGCATATAAAACAGCATATTTTTTATGTGTCCCATCCTCTCCATTTAAACAAACACCTTCTTTTAGAGACCCTCATTGCCTCTTTCCTGGACTATTAGAATAGCCTTTTATAATTTTATAATTTATAATTTATAAAATATAAAATATGTAATACATAATAGACCTTTTATTATAGACTTTCTCTCTCACTCCAATCTATATTCTACTAATATACTAGTTCTATTAACATAGTAGTTTTACTAAAGTTGTTATAGGTTTTATTGTATCATCCTTCTCCTACTCAGTAAAATCAAGGATCAAATATAAAATTCTCCATTTGGCACTTAAAACTCTTCTGAGCCAACCCTCAATCTCAATCTCCTATATTTCTTATTCATTAAATGCTTGCTGATTAATTTTCTACTTAAAATGATAGTTTTGGGTCTTTTTACATTTTGCAATTATGTTGCTAAAAACAGCCTAATGTTTTCTTGATTTCCAAATTAAGGCAGCCATAGTCTACCTTTAAGGCTAACATTCATGATACATCTGTATTTTATTTTTTATTAAGCTCTCCGCTTAACCTGGAAGTTTATATTCTCTTCTACAGTTATAGTAGAGTTTTTGCAATTTTTTTATCCTGGATGTTGTCTAAAAAAAATACCTAATGAAAGACAGACAGACAGACAGAAAGAAAAAAAGGAAGGAAGGAAGGAAGGAAGGAAGGAAGGAAGGAAGGAAGGAAGGAAGGAAGGAAGGAAGGAAGGAAGGAAGGAAGGAAGGAAGGAAGGAAGGAAGGAAGGAAGGAAGGAAGGAAAGAAAAGGAAAGGAAGGAAGGAAGGAAGAAAAGGAAAGGAAGGAAGGAAAGGAAGAAAGGAAAGAAAGAAAGGAAGGAAAGGAAAGAAAGAAGGAAGGAAGAAAGAAGGAAAGAAAAGAACCTGCTTCAAGGATTATAGTGAGGATCAAAATAAGCTCATACTTTTCATAATAGTGTAAGCCTGCTGTCTAGAGAGGAGTTCTTGAGCTATTATTAATAATGATCATGTTATGGATTGTACTTGCTAATCAAAAAGGCTGAGTCAATGTCTCCTTAGTGGTCCTGAATTCTAAGGGGAAAGTTGAATCCCTTTGCAAAGTTGAAGCTCCTTTGTAGATATTGGCTTGACATGGTTTGGCACACAGCTTGATTGCAGGGCTACAGCTGGTGTTTATCTTCTATGTTATTAAAAATATAAACAGAGAAGAATTAAGAGTTAGGTTATGATTTCTAAGAAAATAAATGAGGCAGCATGTTTCAGGAGAAAGAGTCCTTAGCATTGAGTTAGAATAGCACAGGTCAAATCTTTCTAACATCCTGTGTGACTATGAGAAAATTATTTCAACTTTTTGGGCTTCAGTTTCCTCATCTGTAAAATGAAAAAGAGAGATTAAGTTAAGGTTCAACATAGTGTACCCCATTGCCAGATCCAGAAGAATATTTTTTACATTTTTAAATATAATTTTATTGTATTTTAAAATATAGAAAATATTCTTAGCTCACTGGGCTTACAAAAAGAAATAATGATTCAAGTCTAATGGATCTCAGGCCTCAGTTTGCCTGCCTTTGGACTGAATGATATTTAGGATGCCCTTTCTTCCAGCTCTAAATACAAGAATCCTAAGTATATTTGATTGATTGAATTTCCCTTGATGTCTTACTTTCTCTGAGTAGAAGATAAAACTTCTGGAAGATAACATGATGTAAGAAAGAGTAAAATACTCAGAATCAGAGTAGATCTGGGTTCAAATTCCACCTCTAACACTTGTTAACTGTGTGTCTATAGGTAAGTCATTTAACATCTTTGAGTTTCTCAATTCTTATTTGGAAATAATAGCACCTATATTATGTACCTGCTGGGGTTGTTGAGAGGTTCAAATGAAATGGCTAAAGCCTTTACCTTTTCCATGCTCTTTGAGAGAGGCAGTGTAGCATGATTTTAGTAGATAATGGAAAAGCATTGTTTTTAAATGAGTACACTTATGACAGTGAGACAAGGTGTGTAGATTAATGGGCGAGAGATAGAGAGTCAAGGAAAGGGTGGGGAAAGCAGATAAGGGAGGGATCTATGAGTGGGGGAAAGTTAAATAATAGCAAATAATAGCAAGGCAGGCAGAATTAAAGTAGAAAAGTTAGCAAGGATAAGAAAGAAGAGATATACATACCAACACTATAGCAAGAATCAAGAGTATTTATTAGAAATTATTAGAAAATTAGAAATTTATTAGAAAAAAAGGTAGGGCTAATACATTGATCTTAGACAAAGTCAAACTTAAAGATTTAATCAAATGAGAAATCTACATTATGTCAGCCTTACTAATATTGTTTTAGATGCATATTTACATATGGGTATATGCATGTGTGTGTATGTATGTATGTATATATATATATGTATATGTATATGTATATGTGTGTGTGTGCCTGAGTATATGTGGATGTGTGGATGCAGATCTATGTATGTATATATGTAGATTCTGTGGATGCATATGTGTACATATATATGTATATGTATATGTATATGTATACACATAGATGTATGTGTGTATATATCTATATCTATATCTATATCTATCTAACTATATAAATATATTTTTGTTTAACTGTAGCCAGCTTGGGGGAAGTATGAGGGATGAAACTAGGAAGCCAGGGACAGTCAGTGAAAATATTCACTTGGTAGATTAAATTTGGTTTCATTAGATTTAAAGTGGTTTAAGGTGCCAGAAGACTAGAAAAAATAGGAGATGGGCAGGTTGTAAAGGGCAATTAAAGTCTGGATGAGAGGGGAAGGAATAGCACAAGTAGTCATGACTGATTAATGCATTTGATGTAGTCTTCTTATGTTGAGATAATAACAGTAATAATAGCTGGCATTATATAATGTTTTAAGGTTTCCAATACACTTTAGATATATCTTATTTGAACTAGGTTACATATGGAAGATGACCTAAATGGATGGACTGTCCAATTATCACATTGGATTATTCAAGAGCACAAACTAACTAGGAGGCCAATAACTTAGTAGTCAGACTATGTCAGATAGATATGGGAAAAGTGAATACGAAATGTTAAATTTTAATATTTGATGAAGCTATACTCTCATCTTGACTCCTGACTTCCTATACTTAACTGACCCCTGAATATCAGAGAAAAAGATAATACTTTTTGCATATTTTATATCAGGTTTTAGTGGTACTATAGCAGTAGTCTCATACAAGAATTATGCAATATAGGATTTTTTATGTATATGTGACAAATATGTCAAATGCATGTATGTATGTGTATATATAGAGAAAATTCTTTGAAAAAAATTAAATTATATGTTTCAACAAGGAAAAATAGCAAATAATTTAGATGAATATTTTTCCATGTTGCTTTAATGGAAGGAAGAGTAAAGAAATGTTGACATCCAGAAATAATTTCCACATTATTCCTGTACCAAAACTATACTATTTTTGAGACTTCATGCAGAAACCTATTAGGCAACCTATCAAAAAAATTACCCCAACTTTTGTCATATGTTGTCTACTGCACCACCAAATTTTGGGGGGGATTCTAGAACTTCTGGGATCTTTTAGGCAACAATCATAGCATGCCAAAAAAGCATTAAACTTCACAAAGCCTACCGTTTTGTTCGTATTTTGTTTTTGCTAAAGCAATTGGGATTAAGTGACTTGCCCAGGGTCACACAGCTAAGAAGTGTTAAATATCTGAGACCAGATTTGAACTCAGTTCCTCCTGACTTCAGGGCTGGTGCTCTATCTATCTACTGCACCACGTAGCTGCCCCAAGCCCACAGTTTTGCTCAAGAAGCAGAGATATATTTAATGGGAACCATAACAAAAGGTCAAGAATATCAAGGGAATTAATGAAAAAATATCATGGCTTAACAGTATCAGATCTAAAACTATATAACAAAGCAGCAGTCATCAAAATCATTTGGTACTGGCTAAGAAATATAGAGGGGTGGACCAGTAGAATAAATCAAATATACATGACATAATAATCAGGTATAAAGTAATCTAGCATTTTGATAAACTCCTAAACTTCAACTTCTATGATAAGAACTTACTATTTGACAAAAATTGATAGGAAAACTGGAAAATAATGTCAAAAACAACATGGATCTACATCTCAAACCTCATACCAAAATAAGGTCAAATAAATACATGATTTGGGCATAAAGGGCTATACCATAAGCCAATTAGGAGAGCAAGGGATAATTTGACAGATTTTTGGAGAAAGGAGGATCATAGAAGAACTAAAGTACATTATTATGAAGGGCAAAATGGGCAATTCAGATAACATTAAATTTTAAAAATTTTAAATAAAATTTTTTAAAAAAACATTAAATTAAAAACAAATAAAACCTACAAAAATAAGATTAAAAGGGAAATACAAAGCTGGGGAAAAGTTTATTTTTATAATCAATGTTTCTAATAAAGATTTAATTTCTAATATATACATATATATGTAAAGAACTGTCAAAATTATAAGAATCCAAATAATTCCCCAATTGATATAGTTAAATAAAGGATATAAACAATTTTCAGCTGATGAAATTAAAGCCATCAATAGTCATACAAAAATTATCTAAATCACTATTGATCAAAAAATGCAAATTAAAATAACTCTGAGGTATCATCTCACACCTTTCAGATTGGTTAAAATGACAGCAAAAGATAATGATATATGTTGGAAGAGATGTGGGAAAACTGGGACACTGACACATTGTTGGTAGAGTTGTTAAATGATCCAACCATTCTGGAGAGCAATTTATAACTAAACTCAAAGGGCTATAAAACTTTGTATACCCTTTGACCAGCAGTGTCCCTACTGGATCTGTTTCCCAAGGAAATTATCAAGGAGGGGAAAGGATTTACATGTGCAAAAGATGTTTGTAGCAGCTCTTTTTGTGGTAACAAAGAATTGGAAAATGAGTAGATGCCTATCAATTGAGGAATGACTGAATAAAATTGTGCTATATGAAGCTAATGGAATATTGTCCTCTAAAAAATGATGAACAAGCTGATTTTAGAAAGGCCTGGAAAGATTTACACAAACTGATGCTAAGCAAAGCAAGCAGCAATACATGGACATAATAACAGCAATAATTTGTGATGATCAACTATGAAAGACTTGGTTCTTTTCAGTGGTTGAGTGATCCAAGGCAATCCCAATAGATTTTAGATAGGCAATGCCATCTGCATCCAGAAAAAAAAAAAAAAAAAAACTATGCAGATTGAATATAAATCAACACATGCTATGTTAACTTCTTTTTTCTGTTTTTTCCCTCTCCCATGATTTTTTTCCTTTTGTTCTGATTTTTCTCTCCCAACACAATTCATAAAACAATGTGCATTAAAATTAATCCATTAATTTTTAAGTGGAGACCATAAATACGTAAAGTATGTGCATCCTATCCCCAATTCTTTACTAAGGAAATAGGAAATTGTTCACTCAGGAGCAGACATACCTATCTAGTGTAAGTTGAATTATCAAACATGTGACTAATCACGTGAATTATTAATTCAACAACAAATATATCAATCTATTCAAAATGATCTATATGATGAAAATAAACTCCCAGACTCTAGAAGGCACACAATTTCTTTAAAGAACATCATAATGAAGATAGATCAAATAAATATCTATCCTAAAATTAATAGAGACTATTTGAACATTAAACCAGATAGTTTTCCTTAAAAGAGAACAAAAGGAATAGAGAAAAAAGAGAAAAAGGGGGGAAATGACTTCTATTTACCTTTCCATTCACCAGAAGAGCAGACATTTCAATCTATCTCTGCCAACAGAAAAGTTGGGGGACAAGGAGATACTTAGTCTTGTAGTGCTGCATCCTTTTGTAGATGGAAGGATCAAGAATTTTACACTACACAAAACCTTCACATCTCCAAATCATGAATACTTTCTTCAAGAACAAGAAAATCATCCTGATTTAAAGAATAAAATTGAAAGGATAACAACAAATAGACAAAAGATGAAAATACTCTGCAAAGATATTTTATGTTAAATTTCTCATCATCAAGGAGAATACATCCTCTTAATTTGGACTTTAAAATTATAGCCCAACAGAAATTAGGCATTGATCAACATCTAATAACCTATACCAAGAAAAGACCAAGATTGGTTCATGATTTAAATATAAAGGGTTTTTCATTTTGATTTGATTTTTCAACATATTGACAGATATGGAAATATGTTTAAAAGCATTGCATATATTTTACCTATATCAGAGTGCTTGCTGTCTTGAAGAGGGGGAAGGAGAGAGGAGAAAGATAAAAATTTGGAACACAAGGTTTTACAAAGGTGAATGTTGAAAACTATCCTTGCATATATGTGGAAAAAACAAAATACTATTAATTTTTTTAAATTATAGCCCAAGATTTTAGAGAAAGTAGAAATAACAATGAAGAAAACAAAGATGAAGAAAGTACCTGGACTAGACCAAATTTTTTTAAATAGTACTACACTGTAAGTGATAACATTTTGAAAGTATTAAGGGATTTGTCCTCAAATTATATGCAGGAAGAAAGGATTATTTCTAAAAGCTTAGAAAAATATTAGCTGTTACTATTAAATAAAATAGCTACAAATCAATTAAAAGAATATATATCACTACCAATCCAGCTATAAAAATGTATAATTATAATCTACACATATAATGAAACATCTGTTTTATGAAGCTATCACAAGGGAACACATAGTATTTCACAAACTCTATTCCATAGTAGAGCACACATTTATAATCATATTTAATTGAAAGATGTAGAGGATATAAACTCTCACAATGATTATTTTCTATTTTCTACTTTTAAAAGGTTTTGATCTGATATAGCAAAATGATATTTTAAAGACTCTGATTTCATAAGGCATCTTTCATGCCTATGTCAAAAACATACAAAATTCTTTGAAAGAAATACGTTATTTAAACATACCTTATTTGACAACTCTATTATCATTACTTACAAATGAAATGTAACATAGGGAGAAATATAGTCATCAAAGTTCATTGTTTCTATGAAAAAGAAATCTGATTATCAACTGATCCATAGGTATTTCTAAAGTGATAGATATTGTCTGGTGTGCTAGAAATATAAAGACAAAAACAAAACAGTTCCTGCCTTAAATAAGCTTTAATATATCAAAGAAAACAATATTTGTACAAGGTAAAGAGTTTTTACAATAGAATATACTTTTTTATTAAAGCTTTTTATTTACAAAGCATATGCATGGGTAATTTTTCCAACAATGACTCTTGAATAACCTTTTGTTGTAAATTTTCCCCTCCTTCCCCCCACCCCCTGCGAAGGTCTGGTCTAGCTCTTCTTGTCAGGATAAGCAAATGTCCTTGCCCCAAGTGTGGACGCCAATTGTAGCGAGCTGTCGTCTCCAGAAGCTGCTGGATCGCTCTCTGGGAAGAGATCTGCTGTGTCTTCTACTCAAATCTCTCCGACAGATTCTTCTTCCTGTAACAAACTGTTGTCTCCAGGCAGTTGCTGTTAACTCTTGTCCAAAGAAGTGACTTCCCTTCCTTCTTCCTCCACCTCTGAAGGTGGGGTTGATGTGGGCCTGTCAATAATCTGTTCTCTAGGCAGAGTTGAAGCTTCTTCAAGAGAATCATACCATAATTCCTCATTTAAATCTTCTTGCTCTAGGGCAAGATCTTGATCTTTCCTTTTTCCCTCACACTTCCTCCTCTGTTCATTTTTAAAACTTTTCCTTCTCCTACAACTTGCTTGATAGTTTAAGGCTAATTGAACTATGTTGTAGATATAAAATACTTCTGCAGAAATTGAACGAGGCCCATTTTTTGCTTGAAATTCTTTCATTTCATATCCCACTAGCTTCCATTTATCTACATCTATCTTTTCTTCCTCTAAGAACCAAGGGGATGTGCGTCTTAATGCAGCCAAGAGTTTAGCAATCTGTACCCAGGTTACAAGTAAACTCTGCTCCTCAATTATGTTGATTATACTCTCTATAGTACCACTCCTGAATGGGGGTGGAGCTGAGGTTGCTTCTGGGGTTGGGGATGAGTCGGCTGAGGTCCAGGGATTGAATATAGCTAACATCTGCCCCATTTCAGCTATAAGAGATTCCTGGTTTAGCCCTTAACAAGTTAAGTTCCTTATTTATCTATTAGCACGCTCACTTAATCTTTAACAAAGTTTCCTCGTTACTCACGGTTCTGGGTCAGAGAGACTGAGATCTGGATGGGAGGCTTTTCCACTGGAATCAGGACCGTGTCTGTCCCTGTTCGGGCGCCAAATTGCAAAGGTCTGGTCTAGCTCTTCTTGTCAGGATAAGCAAATGTCCTTGCCCCACGTTAGGCGCCAATTGTAGCGAGCTGTCGTCTCCAGAAGCTGCTGGATCGCTCTCTGGGAAGAGATCTGCTGTGTCTTCTACTCAAATCTCTCCGACAGATTCTTCTTCCTGTATCTAATATCCCAGTCACTAACACAGGCAGACAACGTGTGATTTATCAACCAGGAGAAGTAGTAGCATCAGGCTTATTGTTACGGACCCCTAATAAGCAACCTAGTGATAGTCGCCTAGATTTTGACTCCAATGAACAAAATCCAGGAATATATTGGACAGCAGCTGTGACAGCTGACCGACCTATGCTTACTATTTATATAAACGGAATACCATTTGAAGGATTGGTAGACACGGGTGCAGATCGTACAGTTATTAGAGGTGCCAATTGGCCCGGTCACTGGCCAAAGATTAAAGCAGACACCTATATGTCTGGGGTGGGAGGATCAATAGCAGCAGAAGTTAGTGCTAGGCCTTTGAGATGGGTATTTGAAGGAGAAACAGGAGCTTTTACTCCTTTTGTGGTTGAAAAAATCCCCATCAATCTGTGGGGAAGAGACATTTTACAGCAGATAGGATTACAAATAAGCACTTCGGCTTTTTAGGCAGGGCTGCTGTTGAAGGCCTACCTGCACTTTCACCAGTTCCTATTCAGTGGAAGACTGATTCACCAGTGTGGGTAGAACAGTGGCCCTTAAGAAGTGATAAAATTCAGGCCTTATTAGACATAGTGCAAGAACAACTTGACCAAGGACACTTGCGGCCTTCTCTAAGTCCTTGGAATTCCCCAGTATTTGTGGTGAAAAAGAAATCTGGAAAATGGAGGATGATAACTGATCTAAGAAGAGTAAATGAACAGATGGAAACTATGGGAACTCTTCAGCCTGGACTTCCATCTCCTACTCAGTTGCCAAGAGAATGGCCTCTATGGGTTATAGACATTAGGGATTGTTTCTATTCTATTCCTCTAGATAAGGAGGATATGAAAAGATTTGCTTTTTCAGTGCCTATTGTTAATTTGGCTGAGCCTTATAAAAGATATGAATGGACAGTTTTGCCACAGGGAATGAAAAACAGCCCTACTATGTGCCAAATGTATGTTGCAGCTGCTCTTGCTCCAGTAAGAAAAGCCTTTCCAAAAGTAATATTGTTACATTATATGGATGATATTTTGGGATGTGCACCTGAGGAACAAATGTTAGAGGCATGTCTACAAAGGACCATGGAAACATTAAAGTACTACAAACTGCATATAGCTACAGAAAAAATTCAAAGACATGCTCCTTTTCAATATTTAGGATATGAAGTATATCTTAAGACACTCACAGTACAAAAGCTTTCTTTAAGAACAGAGAAGTTGAACACCTTAAATGACTTTCAAAAATTAATAGGAGATATCCAATGGATGCGTCCAGTGTTAGGCTTAACTACCAATCAACTACAACCTCTATATGACATTTTAAGGGGAGACAGTGCTTTAAATTCACCACGCCAGCTTACAAAAGAAGCACAAAAGGCTTTGAGAGAAGTTGAACTGGCTTTATCCAATGTGGTTGAAAGAGTCACTCAAAAACCCTTGGAAATATCAGTTTTTGCTACAAAAGAGGCACCCACAGCAGTCCTTCATCAAGGAGACAGAGTGATTGAGTGGGTGAACCTCCCAGCACAACCAGAACAAAGCCTTACACCTTACCCAGTGCTTGTGGCTAGGATTTTATTAAAGGCTATTAAGAGAGTAACACAATTATCTGGGATAAGTCCTGAAAAAATATACACATTCTATACTAACGCACAGATTAATGTATGCTGTGAGACCATCCCAGAATGGCAAATTTTATTGGCCACCGCTCCAAATTTTGCACATGGATCTCCATTAAAGATTACCCGGCTACTACATAATTGGCGATGGATTTTTGAAGAAAAGGTTTCTAAGGTTCCTCTTAAAGGACCAACAATCTTTACAGATGCCTCCAAAGAAAATATTTGTGCCATATACTCTCATGATTTAACCATAAAGAGAGTAATCAGGACTCCTTTTCAATCCACTCAACAGAATGAATTATTTGCTATCATGCTAGCTCTCACTTATTACCCAGGAGACGTAAATATAATTACTGATTCAGCCTATTCAGTAGGTGTAGTACAAAGAATTGCCACAGCCCAAATAAAATTTGCAGCCTCCAATATTTATCAGCTCTTTAAGGAACTTCAAGAGCAAGTGAGAAAACATCCAGGCAAGATTTATATCTTGCATGTCCACTCACATAGTGGACTTCCAGGTCCCATTTTTGATGGAAATTCAAAGGCAGATAGCCTTCTAACCATGTTAGCCAGTAGTCCTTTATTTCAGGAAGCACAAGAATCTCATTCTAAATATCATCAGGCTGCTCGAGCTTTACGTTTACAATTTGGAATCACAAGAGAGGAAGCTAGGAGCATAGTAAAAAGCTGTACAGCTTGTCTTCCTTTCCATGCTCCTACATTCCCTCCAGGGAAGAATCCTCGTGGTTTGAGACCCAATGAAATCTGGCAAATGGATGTGACCCATTATAAATCTTTTGGTCGTCTATCTTTTATTCATGTCGTGGTAGACACCTTTTCAGGATTCACATTTGCAGTGCCAGCAGCAAAAGAGACAACCTGAGTTCTCACTTAGTAATCCTAACAACCCCCTCCCCTAGCTGGCAGGTAGTGCAATATATGTTAAATATATTGAAAAAAAATGTTAAATCCAATATATGTATACATATTTATACAATTATCTTGTTGTACAAGAAAAATCAGATCAAGAAGGAAGAAAAAGAAAAACAGAAAGAAAACACAATGCAGGCAAATAACAGAGAGAGTGAGAATGCTATGTTGTGTTCCACACTGTTCCCATGGTTCTCTCTGTGGGTGTAGATGGCTCTCTTCATCACTGTACAAGTGGAACTGATTTGAATCCTCTCGTTGTTGAAGAGAGCCACTTCCCGTCAGAATTGATCCTCTTTTAGTCTTGCTGTTGCCGTGTATAATGATCTGATTCTGCTCATTTCACTTAGCATCAGTTCATGTAGGTCTCTTCAAGCTTCTCTAAAATCATCCTGCTGTAGGTTATACTTTTAATAAGGGAAGGAGAAATTGTAGGGGATAGCATCTAAGTACGAAATGTGAGCAAAGGTGAGTATTTTAAATCTAATTTAATTAACTCTGCATCTTTGTGTCCTTCACTTTCCCCCAGGTTATTTTCCACATTATCCTCGTGACCTCTGGCCTTATAAGTATAGCATTTATCAGTAAGGACCAGATACAAATAGTCCTGGGAGGCTATAGATCTTCCCTTCTATCTGCAGGTACCCAAGCTGGACTATCTCTTCAATGGTTAGCATTTTTAAGCTTCCTGACTCCTGCTGGGAGATGAAATTCATGCATAGAGGGTTCTCTCCATAACAAAGGGTGAAAAGGTTTCAGAAAGAGACATTCCTCAGATAGCTATGGGGAGATTTCATGGAAGAGTTAGTCATATTTTGGACTATGGAATCTTTTTCCTGAGGAAAATATGAATCAGGGAAGCTTAAAGCAGTGGATAGAGTGTCAGATCTGGAATCAGGAAGACCCAAGTTCAAATCCTGCCTTGGACATTTACTAGCTGTGTCAACCTAAGCAAGTCATTAATTTATTCGCTCCATTTTTCTCAATGCTAAAATGAGTATTATAATAATAATACCTCCCAGGATTGTTATGAGGATCAATTGATGTAATATTTATACTTATAAAGCTTTTAGCACATTGTCTGACATATAGGAAGTACTATGTAATACTATTATTATTATTTTCTTACACTAAGTTGCCTCTTCCAATAGGATTTGGAGCTTGCATGAAAACAACTTTGAGAGAAAAAGAGCCCAAGTAGGAGATTCCCTGGAGATTTTGGAGTCTTTCAGATGCCTCTGCTTATTGATGATACAGTACAGACTATGTCAAACCTCAGAAGAATCAAAAGGTGAAAACATAGCTCCTAAAGGCTTTCTATGGAAATAGGAGAGATGAATATATGGAATGTTCCAAAAGTCTTAGTGAAGTTTTAAACTATTAAAGTTTAATATTAATATCAATAATAGCTTAGATTACTAAAGCTTAAAACTACACTTGGACTATTGGGAAATCCTGTACACATAGATAGAAGAGAAACTAAAAGAAAGAGATTGGATAGCACGTGAAAGGAATGATTGGTTAGCAAGGTCAGACTAGAAAAGATGTGAGCAAATTCAAAGCAATTAGGTGGTCCAGCACATAGTTTGTCAGTCTGAAGTTAAGAAGACATCTTCCTGAGTTCAAATGTGACTTCAGATACTTATTAGCTGTGTGGCCCTGGGCAAGTCATTTAACCCTGTCTGCCTCAGTTTCCTCAACTGTAAAATGAGCTAGAGAAGGAAATGATGCACCACTCCAGTTTCTTTGCCAAGAAAACCCCAAATGGGGCCACAAAGAATTAGATACAAGTGAAATAACTGAAAAAGCAAAGTTTAAAAAGTTAGTCTTTGCCAAGAGGGAAACTATTATCATTCTATGAAGTTAGAGGAGTTTATAAGCAAAGTGAGGACAAAGAGATTTCTAGAGCAGAGGAAGGATTATGGATGCACTATGGGTGTGATATTCTCCAAGCATTTAAAAAGTGTTGCAGTTACTTCTCCATCCAGATTCACACTGGAGATTCTAGTCTAGTTCCTCTTGACTCAAAGCACAGCTAAATCACAAAAGAATACAAAAGAGAGCAATGATAGAATCAGCATCACTAAAGGGATTAGTTTCTTTTCCCAGCATTGCCTCTACTCGTTTTCTGTTTCATATATACATATATATATATGTATATATATATATATATATGTATATATATATATTATTTGCACTAAAAATCAACATATTTCCTTTTTTAAAATAGGTTACATATAATCACTTATATATGCATGCATTCCCACTATTTTTGCCACTTTTAGATTCCTAATTCAATAAAAGTAACCAAACACAAAATCATGAAGTTAGAAATATAAAAAGTTTAATATAATTTTATTCTAATTAAACCCTTATAGATTTAAGATTTCAAGGAATAATGAACAAACCTCAAACAGTTTATCTAACTATAGGGTTTGTTGATGTACAAGTGATTATATTTCTTCATAGATGAAGGGTATAAAAATCCCATGCATCTCACTTCACTATCATCTCCTGAGTCTCTAACTCTTTCTGGCCTGGGAAAATGAAGCCATACAAGTAACACCCCAAAATATGATTCTATATAGACATCTGCTGTTATTAGAAGTTGTGAAGTTTTATACTGAACAAAGAGAAAGGAAATTGAAGATTCTTGATGATCAGGTATGAGCATACCAAAGAAATCAAAGCTATCAATAGAAATGAAAAATAATTCTCAAATGCTAATTTAAAAAATTCAAATAAAAACAACTCTGAGGTATCACACATAATAATCAGATTGACTAAGATAATAGAAAAAGAAAATGACAAATATTGGAAGGGATGTGGGAAAATAGGTACACTAAGACACTGTTTGTGGATCTATGAACTAGTCCAACCCATTTCTGAAGAGTAATTTGGAACTATGTTTCTGAATCCTTAAAACTCTGCCTGCCCTTTGACCCAGCAATACCCCTTTTGAATCTATAATACAAAAACTTTTAAAAATGTGAAAACAGTGCCTATGCATATTATGCTTCTTTATGATGGCAAAGAATTGGAAACTGAGGGGATGTCCATCAATTGAGGAATTATTGAACAAATTGTATTTCATGTAAGGAGTGAACATGATAAAATCTATTGTGCTATAAGAAATGATAAAGGCAATATTTTCAGAAAAACCTGAGAAAGTGTATATGAACCAACACAAAGTGAAGTGAGCAGAAATAAGAACAATAACAGCAATATTATAAAGATAATTAACTGTGAAAGATATAGTCATTGATTAACATAATGGTTAATGATAATTTCAAATTGCATCATTAGAAAACATGCTATCCACTTCCAGATAGAGAAATGAACTCAGAGTATACATTGAAGCATGTTTTTTTCTTGCTTCTTTTTTATTGAACATGGAAAATGTGCAAATGTGCTTTTCATGAGTTCATATATGCAAAAAGTATTACATTTCTTACCTTCTCAATGAATGTAGAAGAGGATGGAGGGAAGAAGACAATTTGGAAATGAAAATAAGAATAATTTTTAAAAGAATAAGGATATTTCAAATAACTTTGATTATACTAATCATGAGTAAGTTACATATATATATGTACATATATATTAGTATATATATACATATATAGAGCATATATAGTATATATACATATATATAAAGTATATATAATATATAAGAGAGAGAGAGAGAGAGAGAGAGAGAGAGAGAGAGAGAGAGAGAGAGAATAAAGCTGAACATAGAGGGGTAGCTAGATGGTACAGTGGATAGAGCACCAGCCCTGTAGTCAGGAGGATCTGAATTCAAATCTGGCCTCAGACAATTAACAAATCCTAGCTGTGTGACCCTGGGCTAATCACTTGATCCAAATTGCCTCAGCAAAAAAAAAAAAAGAAAAGAAAAGAAAAGAAAAGAAAGAAGAAGAAGAAGAAGAAGAAGAAGAAGAAGAAGAAGAAGAAGAAGAAGAAGAAGAAGAAGAAGAAGAAGAAGAAGAAGAAGAAGAAGAAGAAGCTGAACATAGGAATTAGTAGAATTCCTTTGGATACAAAGATTCATGGAAATTCATCCTCAGAACAATGAAAGAAACATTGGATCTCCATGTGCTTCTTGGAGATTCAAACCTTATCTCTGATGTATGACCTTGTACAAGTCACAATTTTCCTGGGCTTCAGTTTCTTGATTTGGAAAAAGAGGATATTGGATTAAAAAACCTTTAAGTTCCCTTATTAAATCTACTCCAGTTGTTTTTGTCCACATGCCACCTATTTTCCTCTTGGAAAGGGGCCTGGTCTAAGCAGCATTTATTACCAGCTTTATACAACTAATCATGTTATTTAAAGTGAGAGACAGTCAGATAGAAACGAAGAGAAACAGAGAGATCCAGACAGAGACCGAATTATAAAGAAAGAAGACATTTTTTTCTTCATTACACAAGTATTTATTGAGAATTCACTATAGACTTAGCTCTGGACTACATCCTATGGAAGAAATAGGATGCAGAGAAGCTACCAAAAAAAAAAAATACAAGTTCTCTGCCCTCAAAGAACTTGCAATTTTTGGAGGGAGACAAATTTTTCACACATGAAACAATCAGGCATGAAACCATTGAGAGCAATACAAAACAATACACTAAAACAATGTGTTAGATTCAATAATCAAAAGACTTAATATATGGCAAAGGAAAAACAGAGCCCTTTACAAATTTGTGTGGGCATGCTATTCCTAAGATATTTTTTTCCAAATAAGATGCTTTTTGTTCAGCTTTAGAGTGGTTTAAGCAATGGTTTTCAAAATGACACATGTTTCTTGTTTTCTTTAATATTTCATCTGAGAATTTACAAACAAGAGGCTCTAGCTATAAACCAGGCCTGTAATTCAGTAGTTACCTCCAACCCTAAAGAGCTATGTTTCCTAATATGGAATTTTAGTGTTACTGAAAGATGCTAGATTGGCAGCGTGGGAGATTGAAATCATCTGCTTTTCCACAAAACACAAGCCTAAGCAATACAAACTTCCCAGACACCTCACCCGCTGTTGGGCCTCAAATCAGAATCTTAGAGACTCTTTTAAAAGATTGAGGAGTTAAGAAAAATAAAATAAAATATTTGTATAATAAAGCCAATGAACAGAATTTTGCAACATTCAAAATTGAGACAATGTTTAACTGTTAGAGTATGTCTATATGATCCTGTCAGAATCAGACCAGACTTTTAAAAATAAGATTGGTGATCTTAATTTATAGATTATAAGTTGTCTTGATTTGGTTAACTCCTCTTTGGGTCTCATATAAAAAGTAAAGTTTGAGGAGAGGAATTCAGGAAAGACTGTAAATGGTCAGGTTTCAACTGTGTCTTGATAGAAGAGAAAGATCAGAAGTAGAGGTGACAAAGGGCATTATAAGCATAAAGGACAGCCATTTCCAAAGTCATAGAGATAGCTCATTTATGTTAGATGCGAGGAAAGGAGAGAAGACCAGTTTGGTTAGATCACAGAATGCAGAAGGGATAGTCAAATATGGCGAGTCTGGAGCAAGGCTACAAACAGCAGTCAAAGCTGAACAGAGGGGTTTAAATTTTATCCTGCAAGACAATGTGGAAGCACTGGAGTTAATTGATTCAGGGAGTCTAATATGGTCAGATTTCCACTTAAAGAAAATCATTTTGGCAATAAATATAAGATGGCCTAGAATAAGAAGATGTGAGGCAGGAAGATCAAGTAAGTTGTACTCACACCACGAAGTCCAATGATGTGGTTATTTAAGAAGATTTACTGACCCATCGCCTGTTGTCGTCAAATTCAAAAATACTATATGAGCTCCACAGGCAGAGACTTAAAAGATATTTCTAGACTGCAAGTTCTTTTGAAAGCTTTCTCCAAATTTTCTGTCGTGTAAGAGTTCCATGAAAAAGAAATCTTGAAACTTTCAGCAGGGGGGAAAAACCTAAAGCAAGGAAGAATATGACCTAAGAAAAAATACAGAATGGAGCAGAAAAGATATGGTTGTTACAAAGCAAATGCACAAAAGGCACTGACTTAAAAGACAAATAGAATTCAACAGTTCAAAAATATTTGTCAAACTAATTTTTTTTTTGTATTCACAGTAATTCACATAGCAGGAGTAACCAGAGAGAATTTTTTTTTTTAACAAAGGACACTTTCAAGAATGTCTTAAGGAATCAGAAGAAGAAAAGGAAATAATCATTAAGAGTACAAAAACAATCAGGATAGTGAATTTGGTGACATTACACTCAGAGTTCACATTGATAATGAGTCATCATTTCATAGGAGTAAGTGGAGATGGATTCTAATTTTCATGCAAGCCTTTAAATCAGCATGGCATACTTATGTGTTTCTTGAAACTCAAAGGGATTTATGGGATACATAGAAATGACTGCAAATCATTCAATTTTAGAGCTGCAAAGGGGATGAGTTTCCTAAATAAAACATTACTTAGGAAGATTTCCTCAAATTCCAAATCTAGCTTGGGACAAAAGTTAAAAGGAAGGCCAGGCATATATTCCACTGAAGTTGTTTTTATGAATAATGTGATTTTAAGTGTGTAAAAATAAAAACAAAAATCATACAAAAGAGGGAAAATGAAGTCATAAGAAACATAAGGGGAAATGTCAGTGTCATCATGATAGAAAAGATAAAGTAGACAATTACAGAGCTATAACTGGGAATATTTTCAACTGAATCAGAACTGTTGAAGTTGGTCCGGAGGCATAGGAACTTGCCCAATGCCACACAATAAGCATTAGAGCTGGGATCTGAAGCTAAACACCATTTTTCTCATGTAGTCTTTCCTGATGTCAAAAAGTGTACCCATTCTCCCTAATCTCTTGATATGTATTTTGTATATACTTATTCATCTAGCTAGCTTAGCTTAGCCTCCAAAATAGAGGGTAAGCACCCTGAAAGCAGAACTATCAGAATGCCTGGCACATAGTAGGCACTTATTAATATTTATTGATTGATTGAATCCAAGTGCAATCCATTATTCTATTATTTCTATTATGCTACAAGTTCTTATGTTAAAGCTGTGGAAACTGAATCTTAGAGGTTAAATGACTTGTTTTGGTTCACACAATTTCTAACTGTAAAGATTTAGGATGGTGGCTGTTGAAGGGCTATTGGGTAGCATTAAATTCAGTCCATTTGTTTCCATTTGGCATAATAAGGAACTTTAAAGAGAACAAGGCTGAGAATTTCAAAGGAAAATGAGAGAAATGAACTGGCTAATGCAATATTCTCTCTAAAATGTAATATTCTCTGTTGAGGTTTTCTTGGGGCCTCTGGGAGCAGCCTTCATTTCAGTTTAGTAATCACCACAAGTGCATCCAGGTGGATCCAAGTCCAAATCCTTTATTATCTCTTTCAAAGTCCTTTGTCCTTCACTTGGGGCTTGGCTAGTTTTTATGGAGGTCTATCCCTCTCCTTGGTTCCGAGAGCTTGAGCTCCCACCTGCCTTCTCTGGCTTCTGAATCTCCCTGACTGTCAATCCTAGATAAGGCTCCTAGTGTATATGCCCCACACTAAGTTACACCAATCAATATATCACCATGAAACTATTATTTGTTGTAGGATTAAATCAGTGCTAAACTAGATTTAACCATTGTCTCCTCAATTCCACTTAATACCTTGTTTCAAGTTCTGGCCCATAACATCTCCTTGTAGGATTAAAATCAATCATACTGAGCCATGCTAAACTAGATAACCTTTGCCTCTATCAATTCCAAGACTTAGTACCTTCTAAGAATCCTTTGTTTCAAGTTCAGAGTTCTGGCCCATAATAGCTAACACTAGGAATTGAGAGGAAAGTGAGGAAGGAATGGGGGATAATCAACCTGGAAGAAGGAATAATCCAAGTTTTGACCTTGAATTAAGATTGATAAGATCAATAAGATTCATAAGTTTAGGCCTGGAAGAGACCTCTGAAGCCATCTAGTCCAAAAATCTCATTTAACAGATAAGCAAACTGAGGTCTAGGGAGGTTACTTAACATATCCAAGCCAAAGGAAGCATTAAATAGGGTCCATACAAATGGGAAATGAAGGGGACATGGTTGGAACCTGCAAATACCCTGCAGAGCAATCTGAACTGATAGAAAATCTAAAGCTGTCTGTGGGGATTACAATTGCTATTACAGTTGCTACAACAACAAATCTTTGTAAGAAGAAAGTACATTGTCTTCATATTGGTAAGTAGACTGGGTCAGAACTCCATTATCCCTATGGCAGATGGCAGCTCTGAATGACTATAGAACAAAAAAAGATTAATTACAAGATAACTAAGGTGAAAATTTGGCCCCAAATTAGCATTTATGAGTACAGTGTATGATGTGGAGTTACCATCCCAAATCTCTTATTATTCCTACTGAGTCTCCAGAAAAATTATTACTAAGTCCCCTTAATTATTGAATGTTAACCCCAATAGGCTTGGAGTGGGGGTAGTTTTATGATACTATCACTCACAAGCCCCTACTGCCCTGCTAATCCCAATTATTGTCAATTTAGATCAATTAGTCAGCTTTTAGAAGCAGAGATTTTCTGTGCAATATAGTTGGTGCAAAACAACTCTTCAAAAGTCTGCAAGATATTCTTCCATAAGTATATAGAGAACTATATATATATATAAACTCCCAAAATTATATATTGTCTAAGGGAAAGTGGGTTCAGACCTAAAATGTGGCAAAGGGGGTCACTCAAAACTTTTGGAATTCCCTTTTCTGGAGAACAAAAGATATTTTCCTTAGGCAGCATAGTTTTTATGCCATGTTCCTTGTAATCTACTTTACTCATCACATTCAACCTTTCTTTCTGTTACAGTGCAGTTAGTGCTGTCAATTTTTACAGGGAAGCTGCCATGACTAGGAAACTGATAAAAAAAAAAAAAAAGTAAAAATACTTCAGTCCTCTGAAATTCACCGAGTCCTTCTGTAGTCAGTGGGGTAAGAAGGATAACAAGATTGAGGCTAAGAATAAGGCACTCTTCTCCTATCTTCCTCAACCCCTGCCAAGTGATCCTCAATTGTAGCTCTCTTTGTCTGTACCACAAGACACTCAAGTCTCTGATTTAAAATGAGTTTTCTAGTTCTATACAAGCCTCACAAGAAGGATAAAGTCCTTTGATCAGTCCAAACAGACTTTCTATGCAGCCTAGTGGAAAAAAAAAAAAAAAAAACAGAGAGAGAGAGAGAGAGAGAGAGAGAGAGAGAGAGAGAGAGACGTCTAGACATTGTTCACACCTAGTGAATAATTGAAATGAGTTTCCACATGTTAAAGTTTTTGGTATAACATCCTGTCATTCCGTTTAAATGGAGCACAATAATGTTGTAGTCTGACCCCCTCACTCTTGCAAAAGTCTAGCTATATAATCACAGTCTTACGTGGTATCTAAGACAAACACAGAGAAAACTGATAGCCCCATTCTGTTTGGATCCAACAAAGAAACAGACACTCCAACTCTTAGTATATTGATGAAAAACAAGAAAAAAGGATGTGAATTAAAATCAAAAACTCTATAATGTCTATTGTTTTGTAAGTAAGATCATTTGTCATGTCAAAATAAAGCTAAGAATAAAAGGGGAAAGCACAAGAGAGGAACTAAAATCAGGAAGTTGATCCCAAAGAGAGAATACAAAGGCAAAGATGTTGGTCAGTAGATAGATATAGAAGCAAAAAGACATGGGTTCAAGCCTCACCTCTAAAACAAACTAACTACTGAGCAAATTACTTAATCTGTTAAGGTCTGAGGTCTGAGAATATAAGTTGTAAAGAACATGTTCATCTTTTTTCGTGATAGTAGTTTTTCCAAAGGAGTTTCTTACATTGATAAAAGATCAAGTATAGATTTTTAAAAAATGATACTATAATTGATATGGCCCATTGTCATTGATATTTATGAAAGAACACAACTGCTGATGCAGTATTTATATCTGCCTTTCTGTGCATAGTTTAGTAAGGAAATTAATTATAGTAAAATCATGTAGACTTGTTATATAGCATGGATAGAAGTGCTTGGAAATGGATAGTCTAAGTGCTCCACTGGCATCCCTCTTGTTGAGAGAAGACAAGGAAGGTCTCCAACCTGCTTGATGGACTCAAACATGAATTTATGAGAGAAGATAGAGAAAAGTTGCACAGGATAGATAGGTAGGAATGGACACTATAGACATTAATGAGAACATTCATTCATCCAAAAACATCAAGAATCCATTTGGGAACTATATACTAAAGATTTCAAGAGGATAGTGGTTTGATCTAAGGTGGAAAGAAAACTGGATTCAGAATAAGAGGACTTGGAGTTAAACATCTATTGTGATGTATACCAGCTGGATGACTATGGACAAGACCCTTAAATTTACTGATCTTTGATTTCCTCATTTGTAAGTTGTGAGTGCTTGCTCTGTCTTTTTTCTATGGTATTATTGTGTGGAAAGTATTTTGTAAATATTAAAACAACATATAGTTATTATTACTAAATGTTATGGGAAGTAGCATGGAGAGGAAAGAATTGATTCCTGTCTCAAAGAAGCTACCTGGGGCAGGGAAAATAGGCATTAAGATTAATGATTGGTATGGGTCAAACATAATGGAATCTTAGTGATGATGGGATAAAGGGTAATCAGGGAAGAAGGAATTGGCTGTGCAAGTGGGCTGGTGCTGAAAAAAGCCCCAAAGCTTCACTTTAAATCAACCCATAAAATCCAGTTATCACTGAAGAAAATCTGCTGGGACTACTCCCTCTGGGCTTTCCCACACACTCAGCCTGCCCTTTTGTGCTGCCTGCCCTTCAATGCTACCCTTGATCTTCATTTTATCATGATTTGTCCTAGATGTTGAAAAAAAAATCAAAGAAGGAGGGAATGGGAAGTAATATCTTTACAATAGGATTTTGCTGAAACTAGGAATTCTTTCTTAGGAAAACTCTTTCTGATCTTTGAAGGATTGAGGGAAAGAGGAAAAGAACACTTGGAAGGGACAGTGGCATTATGAAAGCTTATTCAGAACTGGGGAAATCTTGATTGTTTACATTTGTTTGGGTTTTTGTGTGTGTTTTTTTGTTTTGGTTTTAGTTGTTTGGTATTTTATTTTCCTGAGGTAATTGAGGTTAAGTGGTCACACAGCTAGGAAGAAATCATGATTGTTTAATAAGAGTGAAGAAGTAGCTTAAGGAAAAGGAGAAATTGAAAATGTCAGAAAGTGAGGAGTGAAAAAAAATTAAAGGAAGAAGGTCCAAACTTGTGTGCAGTAACTGTCATAGTTAGTTTTATAACAAATATTTGTTAAGCACCCTTCTATGTCTCAGTCACTGCCTATACAAAGGTTCCCTGAGGATGGAAGTAAAGGGAAAAAAAGTTTAGAATAGAGATTTGGGAAAGGTGAAGTAGTTGGAGATGAGTTCTACTTTGGATATATTGAGATTGAAAAGATAACAAAAGGTATTCACTAGTACTACTGTCCAGAAGAAGCCACCTCGTAATGTAGGTCTAGAATTCAAGAAAAAGACAGGGGCTAACTATGTGAATTTGTAAATCATTTGCACAGAAATAACAGGACCTCTGGAAGATTCCCAAATATATAGTAAAAAGAGTATTCCATCACAATCATATATCAAGCTTGTTCAGCCATTCCCCAGTTGATAGATATCTCTTCAATTTTTGATTCTTTTCTACCACCAAAGAATTGCTATAATTATTTTTGTACATATAGGACCTTTTCCTTTTTTTTTTTCCCTTTGATCTCTTTGGTATAAAGACCTAGTAAGGATATTGCTGAGTCAAAAGATAGGAAACTTTATAGCCCTCTAAGTATAGTAACAAAATATTTTCCAAAATGTTTAGATTAGTTCACCTACATCAAAGAGTGCATGAGTGTCCCTATTTTTCTTCAGCCTTTCCAACATTTGTCATTTTCCTTGTATGTCATATTAGTCAATTTGATGGATATGAGATGGTATCTCAGAATTGCTTTAATTTGCATTTCTCCAATCAATAATGATTTAGGACATTTTTATATGATTTTAATATATGATATGATAATTTGATTTCTTCTATAAACAGCCTCTTCATAATCTTTGATTATTTATCAATTGGGGAATAATTCTTATTCTTATAAATTTGACTCAATTATCTATATATTTAAGATATTAGCCTTTTATCAGAGAAACTTGCTATAATTTCCCTCTCCAGTTTCTTGCTACATTGGTTTTATTTGTGCAAAATCGTTTTAATTTAATGCAATCAAAATTATTTGTTTCAAATTCTGTTAACATAGTATATCTCTTGTTTGGTTATAAATTATTCCCTCAAGTCATAGATCTGAAAGGCAAACTATTCCATGCTCCTCTGATGTGATGTTATCACTCTTTATTTTTAAATCATGTACCCAATTTTGACCTTATCTTGATATGTTAAGAGATGCTGATCTATTATCTATTTCCTTCCTCAGTAACTGTTTCTTGAATTACACTTTCTTTTCCATGTTTTCTGGCCAAGAAATGAGTTTCCATTCTATTACCCTATGAGATAAGAACATGTTTTCAAACCATAGTTCTAATTCCTGCATCAAACACAAGCTGGTTGGTTTCCATGGATTTATATTCTTATCAGAGAGGGTCAAATTTGGCTTGATTATAAAGATGGTAAGATAATAAATAGACTCTAGCCCATTATAAAAATATAAGTTTTACCCCCATGAAGTCATTGAATATTATATTTAACTTTACTATATATAAAAACTTTGAGAGATTGTTGAAAGTTGTGAGGAATTAAATTAAAACTGAATTTAATTCATGCATAATATGTGAATCTGAGTAGGGTCATTCTTGTCTTTCAAGAATCTTCCCTAAATTGCCATATTTCCATGAGTTTCTTCTAGTCAATTGAAAAAATTATAGCATGCTTTCCATTCCTTGTTCTCACAATTTCAAAACAAATAAATAAATATTTATTACTTGACTATTGAGTTACAAGTCAGAATGGCTACATTGGTCAATGAAAACATAAGACTTGTTTCTGCTCAAAATAACTTAGGAATAATAATTTTTAAAAAGATATTCCCACAAAAAAGAAACAATTTGTTATGCTTTCTAGTGCTGAGGCATCTCACAAAAATGTTGCATTTTCTCTCTAATCATCATTTTTCAGGTTCAAAACTAACAAAAGAAGATATTTAATAATGACTCCATAACTTGACTACCTTCCATCAGAAGGAGTTGGCCATAATAAGATAAAGTATTGTTTCTAGCATATACTTACTGTGTGATCCTGGAAAAGTCATTTAACTGCTCAGATTCAGGCAACTCTCTAAAATAGGTGAATTTAACCTTATTTGTATCATGGACCCTTTGGCAGTCTAGGAAATAAAGTTTAAAGATTCCTAAGAATCATGTTTTAAATGAATGAATTGAAATTCATATTATTACAAAGGAAATCAATTATATTGAAATATTTTATCAGAATATTTTAAAGACATTTTAATTTAATTTTATTCAAAAAATTAGAAACAAATTCACACACGCCAGATTATGCATTTCTAAATTAAAACTTTAAGCTATTGATGCAATCCCAGAATTCCTAATTTTTTTAAAGAAGGAAGGAAGGAAGGAAGGAAGGAAGGAAGGAAGGAAGGAAGGAAGGAAGGAAGGAAGGAAGAAAGAAAGAAAGGAAGAAAGGAAGAAAGAAAGAAAGAAAGAAAGAAAGAAAGAAAGAAAGAAGAGAAAGAAAGAAAGAAAGAAAGAAAGAAAGAAAGAAAGAAAGAAAGAAAGAAAGAAAGAAAGAAAGAAAGAAAGAAAGAAAGAAAGAAAGAAAGAAAGAAAGAAAGGAAGGAAGGAAGGAAGGAAGGAAGGAAGGAAGGAAGGAAGGAAGGAAGGAAGGAAGGAAGGAAGGAAGGAAGGAAGGAAGGAAGAAAGAAAGAAAGAAAGAAAGAAAGAAAGGAAGGAAGGAAGGAAGGAAGGAAGGAAGGAAGGAAGGAAGGAAGGAAGGAAGGAAGGAAGGAAGGAAGGAAGGAAGGAAGGAAGGAAGGAAGGAAGGAAGGAAGGAAGGAAGGAAGGAAGGAAGGAAGGAAGAAAAATGGAGGGAGGGAGGGAGGAAGGGAAGGAAGAAGGAAAGAAGGGAAGGTAGAGAAACAAGAATATAGGAACATTATCCTTTGATAACCAAATGACTTGTCTCTGATTAGAGATGGGGCACCCAGTGATTGTAACATCCAAACTGACTTTCAAAATTGGAATGAAGTAGCTTGAATAAAGTTTAGAAGGGGATATAGACAAGGAGTGCAGTGAAGTTACTACTGTGTTAAATTTCATATGTACTTTTAAAAATATGCCATACTTAATATAGATTCGTGGTTTCTTATAAATCCTATTTCTTTTCTTTATATATGGAAATGGGTGTATTCCATGATGTTTGCCAAGTTTAACATATTTAAAAGTCATACTTTTTAAAAGTATAAAAACATTTTTAAATGAATAAAGCATCCCTAAAGTAAAAATTCCCTTATCTCAGTATCTCCAAAGTCCTTCTTCATATGGAATTTTTTATAATCAACTTTCCTGAGGGACACTGAGGAGAAGAAATTTCTAAAAACAGTATAATAATCTAAAAATAGTTGCCTACTCACATCTGAGCAGATTAATCAATTGGTAACAATCCCAACTCCTACCTATAGAAGCCTTGTTTAGGCCTCTACAAAGGAAGCCCCCCACAAGGCTGTTTCCCTACAGTTTCTAGGAAGTAGATATTGCCACTCAGAATGCTGTTTGAGAGAGCAGGCAGAATGACATTCTACTGAATGATGGGAACATTGGTCAACAAAACCGTTTAGTTATTTCATTCAATACTAATGTGAAAATAGTGGAATACTTTCCAACTTAGAATGAGAAGTAGTATGAGTTCATAAATCTTAAAGCAGAAGAGATCTCAAAGGTCATTTAACTTCTTCATTTTAGAGAAGAGGAAACTGAGTCCCAGAGATGTTAATGGACTTGCTTAAGCTCACACAGCATGAGCCACCTCAGAGATGGAATTTGAACCCAAATGTCCTCTGATTCCGGAGCCCCTTAGCTTTCACCTGTACCCTATTATTTGGACATTTTTCAGATTTTTAGGGCTAGAGATGGGACCCCTGCCTTGTTATTAGTATAGGGAATTCCCACTTGAGCAAACTTCTACTAGGGCAGTAAGTCATTTTCTCTGCAATGTTTGCTCTTTGAAAGTTTCATAGAACATTGAGAAGTTATGTGAATTTTTTCCCTGAGTCACATGATATTTAACATAATGCCTGGCATGTCATATGGCAAACTTGGATTTTAATCTTCCCATTCCAAAGCCAATTCTCTATTCACTATGCCATGCTACCTCTGTTTCAGTCTTTAACTCTTAATATTCCACTTCTTACCATTTCATTTTACAGGATCTTGGAACTCTATTTTGGATGCTAGTTCCTGGATATTTTTGGTACTTGGAGGTACATTTTCTCAACTCTTCCCTGGGGTCAAAATTAATCATTATCCTTATTCAATGTTTAGTTTCCTTTTCTATTGATCTTTTACTTTACACTGTTGTTGTCATTTTATGTATTGTTCTGATGCTTCTTCACTTCTCTCAATTCACATAAGCCTTCGGGTCCTTGTCTCTATTCATCATGTTTGTCATTTCTTGAAGCATAAATTCATGGATATCTACTCAGTTTCCAATTCCTTGGTCCCACAAAAAATATGAAACATTTCTTTCTAATTAATAACTCTTTGGGATATATGCTTAGCAATGAGATCACTGAATCAAAAAGCACAGAGATTTTTGGTTACTTTTTGTCATGTCTTTAATTGCTTCACAAAATGGTATGCTGAAGCCAGCTAATTATTATATTTTTATTTTGAGCTTTTACATCTCAAAAGCTGGCAAACTCTACAAAACAGGATTTGATTTTTATTTTGTTGATTTTTCCAGATTTATGAAAGTAATGGAGAAAATATCATTAATGTGAGACTTAAAAGTATATATATATATATATATATATATATATATATATATATGTATATTTTAGGTATACTACTATATTCATAGTGTATATAGTATATACACTATGTGTATGTGTACCAGTTGTTAAATATTTATCAGAAAAGCTTAAATTATTCCACAGAAAAATCATAAGGAAAGTAGAAAACTGACACTTTCTAACTATTGTTTATACTCATTACATATAAAATATTTTGTATTTTCAATTGTCTTCCCCTGAAAACTTTTAAAAAGTCCAAATGAATATTATACTAAGCCAGAAAAGCATTTCTAATATCACCATTCTTACTGACACATCATATGTGTGTGTATGTGTGTGTATATGTGTATAAAAAGTAATACATCCATACATTAATTTCAAACTCTGCAATACTTCTCATACTACACAATATAGAAGCCCCATTTATTAAGAGAATGTTTATGAATTATTTGCTTGAGAAATAAGTTCCATTCCATAACTAAAACTGTTCTGAAATATTGCCATCTGGTGGCCTTTTGAAAAAAAAAAAAAAAGAAAGAAACATTTGTACAATTAATTATCCAGATGCCTTTGTTTTACAAATAATAAAATAAGCTTCCACTGACAAATCTTTTTCACAGAAGATAAATGAAAATGTCATTTCAACAACGCCGTCTTTCATTCAAATATCTGATAATTATGTTACTCTATAGGAAATATTAGTTTAATGAAAACGAACTATTATTGGTCTGATGATATTAGAAATAAGCTATTAAATAATTCTTTGTATGATTGGTTGGTATAATTCGTTACAACCATTATAGTTGTTTCAATCATTTGTTGCTTCATCCCACATTAAACTGTTCCAAAGTCTGACTTCTCTCTTCCCTACTACAAAAATTACAAGCAACTAAAGTAAAGAACCAATGTAGTTGATGAGTTATACTTATAGATCAAGGTCACTAACAAAATAAACAAATAGATTTGCCAAAAGAAAAACAAGTTAAACAACCTGCATACTGTTTTTCCTTCCTTATCAGCTCACTCTCCACAGAAGAGATAAAAGAGATAATGAAATCAACAACAGATATATTATCAACTGTTAAATGACAGGAGGGAGGAGGTGGTTAAATGGTATTACCCACAGTTATAGGATGAGAGTTTTAGAGCTGGGAGGAACAAAAGAAGCATCTAATTCAATACCCTTATTTTGAAGATGAACAAACTAAGGTGCAGGAAAAAATAATTAACATGCATAAAATCACACAGTTATTATGTAAGTGAGATTCCTTTGACTTCAAATCCAGCTCCTTTGACTTCAGAGATATAAATTTCCCCAACATTCCAGGGTAACTCTTTGCTTGGTATCACTTAATTTCATTCCCACAAATATTTATTGAATTGTACTGAGTACAAGACATTATGCTAAGTGTTGAGAATACAAAATAAGATGCAGTGCTCACCCAGTTTTTGAAGCACTAGAGCTAGTCTAGCTTAGAAAGCTAGAAATCCCTTAGAAAGGGATTTTCTCTAGTCCATAAGATTCACTTAGTCTGTATCTATTGCTATGCTTTTTTTTTTTCAAGAAGAGGCTGGTGGGATAAGAGAAAAAAGAAGTCACAGAAAGCTGAACCAGAGTGTCTTATTAGAAGGTCGAGATCAGAGAGAAAGGGGAGCCAGGAGCCATGATGATGTGGTTTAACTCCTGCCAAATCCATTCTGCTTTGTGAATTCTTCTTCCAGACAACAGAGTCAACTTGGAGAGAAGTGCCTATTGTAATATATTAAAAGCTTCTAGGTAATTAACAATTTTGTTAATTATGGCTAGCAAATAATTCAAAAAAGGATGGTCATTTGGTATTCTCTTGTAAATCAAAGGCTCCTCATTGATACCTCTTGAAGTTTATATACCCTTAGAAGAGTGGGTGTTCCAAAAGGTGGGAGTCAATTCTGGTTAACAACAAAGAATGTCTATTATAAGGAAAGCAAGACCATTCCAGTGAAGGTCCCTAAGAGAGATTCATCTCAAATCAGACTACTCCAACATCAAATAATCTCTACAAAAGTCAGTGAACAATGAATGATGGTGGATTAAAAATTCCACCTAGATTAGATTCTCCTTGTAAGGACTTCTAGTTGGGGGAGAACATGAAGCATGTATCCAGAGGGCTTGGGCAATCTCATCTATCAACAATGTCTTTCAGAAAGATTGGCTGAATTACTATTGGGGGTTATTTCTGAATGAGGAAATGGTAAGGAAAAATCTTAATCTTTATCTCCTAATAAGCGATTATTAGTATAAGAGAGAAATAATCATTTATTTCACTATCCTACTGTCACACTTCCATCCTCATCTAGTGAACCAAGTTTCAGGAGGGTTCTATTCACAAATAAATGTGAAGACTTTAGTCAAGATGGAATTAGGTGTATAGATTTTTTTTTCCTTTTTTTCAAAGTAGTTTAAATGAAGCTTATAGATTTTCTGGAATTGTACAGATTTCCCTAAAATTTTATTCTGAATAAAAATTTGTGATTTTTTTTTTTTTTTTTTTTTTTGGAGAGAATTTGTGCTCTGTTTTCTTTTCTTTTCTTTTCTTTTGTTTTTGCTACTGAAAGTCCTTATTCTGAACCTCTGGACTTTGTAGCAGCTTACATTTATGCTCATTTCCAATATTAAGCTATAGATATATCTATATAATAATTAATTGTACATGATTTTATTATTGTTTTAATTTTATGTCATTAATAAGTATGCAATTTATCAATGATTATTTTTCCTTGCATTCTGAATTTATGCCAAGGAAATTTGCTCATTCCTTTGCATTGCTGAATGGCATCTTGAATTATGTTAATGATGAAAATGCTTAAATGGGAGGGGAGTGTTAAAAGGGAAGTCACTGATCAGTTTACAGTTTCCCCCATTTAACTTGATTAGAATTTAAAATAAGGGGCCTTTGTTTGAAAACAGATAAGGAGTATCTCTACATAATTAGTATAAATATAACCAGTGGTACTTTGAAGAGAAAACTGATCTCCATGCTATTAATCATCTGCCTTGGACTCAGGAAATTGATTCTTTTTTTTTTTTTTTAAATAGTATTTTTTCCCCCAAATACATGTAAAGATAGTTTTCAGCATTCATTTTTAAAACAAACAAAAAAAATTGTAAAATTTGTGTTCCAAATTTTTCTCCCTCCCTCCTTTAACTCTGTCCTTTCCCAAGATAGCAAGTAATCTTATATAGGGTAAATATGTGAAATTCTTTTAAACATAGTTCCATATTTGTCATGTTATGCAAAAAAAGATCAAAAGGGGGAAAAAAAGCAAAGCAAACAAAAAATAGCAAAAGGTGAAAATACTATGCTTTGATTCACATTGGGTCTCCAAAGTTCTCCCTCTGAATCCAGATGGCACTTTAAATCAAAAGTGTACAGAATTGCCTTGAATCACCACATAGTCAAGTCTATCACTATTGATCATCACACAATCATCACATAGCAATGTTACTCTGTACAATGTTCTCTTGGTTCTGCTCACTTCACTCAGCATCCATTCATGTCTTTCTAGGATTTTCTAATGTCAGCCTGCTCATTATTTCTTATAGAACAACAATATTCCATTACATTCATGTCATAACTTCTTCAGCCATTCCCCAACTATGGGCAACCACTTAGTTCCCAGTTCCTTGCCACTACAAAAAGAGATACTACAGATAAATTTACACATGTGGGATCTTTTCCCTTTTTACCCAGTAGAGACCCAAGAAGATTGATTCTTATCAGATAATTTTAACTTTCCATCATAATCTATAAAAGTAAGCTAATATACTAGATATCTAAATTTGTTTTTCCTTCGGTCTGTCTCTCTTTTCCATCATTTTGTCTTTTAAAGCAGAGCTTTTTAAACATTTTCCACTTACAACCTCTTTTGCCCCAATTTTTTATATTACCCTAAGTATGTAAATACATAAAATAAATATACAAATCAGACATATAATGATAATAACTCATAATTTCAAAATCATCACATTCAATTAATTACACGACCCCAAATGGGTTTAATACCCACACTTTAAGAAGCTGAGTTTTAGACTACAGGTAAAGGCATGGAAGGAGCCTTTCTTTCTGTTTCTCCAGTTCTCCCCACCTCTCATTCCCTCTTTATCTCCTAAATACATATCTTTACCTAATTAATGCCATATGCTTTCATGAAGTGATCTGAGAAGTCAGTTTCTAGACATCAAATTTTAGGCCATGATTTATCTTTCTGTTTCTTTTTCAGAGAAATCAGAGAAATCTGATTATGAGCTTCCCCAGTGAGAGACTTGGCAGAAGGTGTGACTATATAGAATTTCTGAAGGGGCACCTGGCAGAGAGGAACATATGCATATTCAATCAATTTGTGTGAGCTAGGGGGTCACAAAACTGCGGTGCTTGAAGGGCATCATGTGGAAAAACTTTAGATTTCTTCTTTTTGGTCCAAGAGAGAACTAGAAGCAGCAAGTATGCATTGAAAAAGATCAATTTAGGTTTGGAGTCAGGAAAAATGATGGTGGTTGTTATATAGCAATTACAGTAAGGTAAATAAAGTACCCAGATAACTAGGTTCAAAAGGAAAAGTCATACGAATACAGATAAACAGGGAAATAGAGTACTGGACTTGGAGTCAGGATGATCTGAATTTACATTATTTCTAAGACACTAACTAGCTGTGTGACCCTGAGTAAATAAGTCACTTAACATTTCTCAGTTTCACTTTCCTCATCTAAAAATGGGGGCAATAATAGCATCTACTTCGTAGGGTTGCTATGGCAACCAAATGAGATGATATGTTGAGCACTTTGCAAACTTTAAAGAACCATACAAATAGTAGCTACACAGAGGGCATTGTACAAATTGATGCTTTATGAACTCACAGTCCTCATATCAGTTATTGCCATAAGGAATAACCATAGGAAATTTGTCCCCTGGTCCTTTGGCAAGTTACAGCCCTAGTGTTATTAGTTATCCCTTTTTTCAAATGAAGCCCTGAGCTTTTTAAAAATAAATAAATAAATAAAATTTTAAAAAAGTAAAAATAATATAATCCCATTTGCATAGGACCAACAAGGAAAATCTAAGCAGTTGACCAGTTGGTTTCATCCTAATTCAGTCCTTAGATTACTGGATAGCTAATATAATTTAGATAGGACATAGAACAAAATGAGATTTAACATCACAAAAAAAAAAAAAAAATGAGAAAGCACCAAATTGAATAGCAACTTATCCTGCAAATGTGAACTTAATTATGCAGAAGTAAAAGCTATTTAAGACTATTTCCTTTGAAATAGATTGATACTGAATGGATATTTCCACAAATTCAAAATTAAAACCATGCTTCCCCCTCCAATTTTGACAATTTCCTTCATTAAATAAATATTTCTTAAATACTTATTAGGTATGTAACATTATGTTATGTGCTAGAAAGTGATACAAAGATGTATCACCATGGGAAACTATTCTCACCTAATTTTCCTTCCAACTCTTTGACTATTCTTTTTTAATCTCCTTTGCTGCATCTTTATCCAGGTCACTTCCTCCAACCATAGATATCTCACAAGGTTCTATGCTGAGCTTTTTTCTCTTCTAATCTCTTTATTGCTTCATTTGGGTGATCTCACAGGCTCTCATGGATTTAATTACCACTTATAATTACTTATAATTCTCAAATCTAATGATCCTGCCTTATCCTTTCTGCTGATATCCAATCTAACATCTCAAACTACCTTTCAGACATCTTCAAATGGATGTCTAGTGGGCAGCTTAAATTCCATATATCCAAAATGAAACTCATTATGCTTTTCCCCTGAATTCTTCTCCCATTCTACCTCATCCCAATACTTTCCCTATTGCTGTTAGATAGTATCATCATTTTCCCAATTCCTTAGGTTTACAACCCAGAATCACCTTCCCCTCAAATCCAATCCATTGAGGAGGCTGCCAACTTCACCTTCGCAGCATCTCTTGAATATGATCCCTTCTCTCATTAGACTCTACCACTACCCTAGCGAAGGCTCTCATCTGGACTGTTGCAATCACCTGCTGCTGCATATTTGCCTGTACCAAATCTATTCCTACATCAATTCAAGCTCCATTGAGCCACTAAGATGATTTTTTTTTAAAGCTCAAGTCTAACCACGTTTTTTCCTTTCTCAATAATTTCCAATAACTTTTGCCTCTTGGGTCAAATATAAAAATCCTCTGCTTGACATTCAAAACTCTTCATAACCTAGCCCTCTCCAAATTTTCCAATCTTCTTACATCTTACTACTTGCCCATCCCACAATGAATACTCTTCAATCCAATGTACTAGTTCCACAAACAAGACACTCCATTTGCTAGATCTAGTCATTTTCTCTAGCTATCCCTCATAGCTGGAATGCTTTCTCTTTCCTCATCTCAATCTAACTGGCTTTCTTTAAGTCCAAACTAAAATCCTGTTTTGTTTTGTTTTGTTTTGTTTTTACAGGAAGTCTTTCCCAATCTCTTTTAAATTACACATTTTCAGGGCAGCTAGGTGGTGCAGTGGACAGAGCACCAGCCCTGAATTCAGGAGGACCCCAGTTCAAATTTGGTCTCAGACACTTGACACTTCCTAGATGTGTGTCCCTGGGCAAGTCACTTAACCCCAGCCTCAGAAAATAAATAAATAAAATAAATTGTTTTCTCTCTGTTAATTATTTCCTATTTATTATGCATTTTATTTGCATAGATGTGTATGTTGTCTCTCCCATTAAATTATGAGTTCCCATTAGATTGTGCCTCATATTATATCTTCAAATCTTAGCACAGCACCTAGAATATAGTAGGTACTTAATAAATATGTATTGATTGATTGATAGCACTGGCATCTACCTACAAAGAATTTACAGTCTAATAAGGAAAAAAAAATAGTATAATGTCATGCAGAAGCAACATCTGATTTCAGATAAGAACATTTTCATTTACAGAGAACAATGAATGTTTCTGGGGTGCTATCATTTGAGCTAGATGTTAAAGAATGGGCAAAAATTCAACAAAAGGATATTAGATATTAGATAAAAGGAATAAAATGCACAAAGGACTAGAGATAAGAAAGCCATTTGGAATGTTTAGGGGACAGCAGGCAGTTTAGATTGTCTAAAGTAAAGGGTAATGCTAGCATTTTCTATTCAGTATATTCATTGACTTTTTTCATGCTTGATCTCAGGCTAAGGATAAACTACTTTTAAAGGTCCAAGCAAATGTCCTTTGTTGGTTTTTGTGTTTTAAGCCAAAAATTATGTATGGGAATGAGGAAGAGGTATCCATTTTAATCAAAGATTAGTTTTTTGAATGTTCACAAAGTACATAGAGACATTATACTAACCAGTTTAGAGGAGATAAAATATTAAATAATTTTTTAGGGAATGGACTTTTGTGCTTTTTAAAAATGGATTTAAATAAAGTGGGAAGATAACTTTTAAATAGACTATTCCTCCTGTAAACCAACTTTGTTTTTTTGGGGGGGGGAAATTAACAGACTGTGCAAAAAAAAAAAAAAAAAAAAAAAAAGGTGAGAATTGAATCCAAATCACTTTTTTTTTTTTTAATTACAAATATGTAGAGACTAAATAAATGAAACTTTATGGTAACAATATTTTAGAGGGATACAGTTTTTCCATTGGCATATATATTTTCTCTTCCAATAAAATGCAATTTAATATGAATTTATTAAGTGCTTATTGTGTACAAGATATTGTGTTATTACATATGAAAAGATTAAACAAAAAAAATCCTTTCCTTAAAGAAGCTAATATTCTTTTGTGGGAGGAAAAATTTATATTTTCGTAGGTAAATTCAAATTGATTAAAGTAGAACAAAGGGAAAGGTTTACCAGAGTTAAGTTTTCCTTTGGGTACTTAGATGCTATATATGTTCTTGTCATCCATTGATTTTAAATTTACCCTTTCCCCTATAATGTTAAACTTTGCTTACAGGATAAATTGTGATTGAGTATGGTCTTTTTTTTTTTTTTTCACTTGTTGATGTATTATGCCTCAATTTCCTCTTTGATTTTTCATACTTACTGTGTAATCTTATGTGACCCTGATTAGAATAACTTGGCATATGATTTTTCTCTTCCCGGTTTTTTTTTTTTCTCTAGAGATTGGAAATTCTATTTCTGACCATATTGAATTTGAAGTTTCTTTAAGGTGTTGAGTTATGGATTCTATTTTCTATTTGTGCTCCTATTGCAATAGTCTGAGATAATTTTCTTCTATGATTTTTCAAAAATATAGTACTCAGCATTTTTTTGTTGTTTGTTTTTTTGGATAAAGTCAAAGTCTTTGGATAAAGGCTGATTTTATAGACATTAGTATTTTTCTAACAAAGGAAACAAAACTATACTGAGTCTAAGTGCCCTATTTTCAGAGACTAGAAAGTTGATCAGTTTTTCCAATTGCAAACACTCAGTAAATAGGTAATATTATGTCTGCCAGTTCATTAGAGAATTTAAAGACTGTTCACACTAAAGACTTATGCAAACTAATGAAGTTTATTGAAGATTAAATTATTGTTGAGATACCAAAACTAAGGATTTGCTTATTGGTGCTTACTTATAAAACTACTGATCCAAAATGGCAGAGTTTGAAAGAAACAGTAGATATTAGCTTCTATAAAATAACCAAATAAACTAATTATCAAATAACTCCCTTCCTTAGATTAGCAAATGACCCAATGCTCCAAAGAAATGAAAATGAAAGTATTGAGAGGAAAACAAAAATCCTCTAACTCAAAAAGTGAAAGTGAAACTCTTTGGTGCTAAAAGCTTTAGCATTAAAAATAACAACTCAGTGGAAATTTCCCTGAGGGACTAAAATGAAGTTGAAAGTCTTTGGGCCTAAGGTTTAATAAATACAAAACCAAACCAAAACAAAACAAAAAACAATCAAACAAAATACTACATGCTAATAAAGGAGAGGAATCTCAGTATGAAGGGGGAAAGGGTCTCTGCACACATTTCACTAGAAATCATCCAAGAAAATTGCCCAGAAATATAACAGCACAATTTAAAAACAGAAAGACTCTACTCTTAAAGTTCTGAAAGAAATCTAAAAATGACTCAGGAATATTACTGAAAAAATCTAGAACTTATTTTAAACAAAAAAAGAATTTTTTAAGCAGTCAGAAAAATTTCTAACAATAAGAAATTACAGTCATGATTGAACAAGATTTAGTAGCTATCATTTTAAAGGAATAGAAAACATGTAATAAAATATATCCAAAAGATAAGCTCTACAACCAAGAATATTTATCCAGAATGACAATAAACCTATAAGGAAAAAGAATTTCAATAAAATAGAAAACTTCAAAACATTACTGATAGAAAAAACAAAACAAGATGAAAAAGAACTTGAAAAAACAAGTTTGGGAGAAAAAAATAACAAGAAGGTAATTATAAGTGAACAAGTAGAATATGATGTATAAGAACGGTTTGTTTGCATTCTAATGGAGGGAGATGTTAAAAATGGTTCTTTCAGAATCCTAATGTTACATAGATAGAATCATAAAAGTAGTCAATAAAAATAGAACTAAATTAATTTTATTATGTTTTGAAGATGAAGATGTTGTAAGGGAAAAAAAAAGTAAAGGGAGGAGGAAGGATAGAGGAGGGAGAAATGGAAAAAAAAAAAGATGATAGAACTTTATATATAAGCCTGGGTCACTCAAATAAAACTAGATACAAACATGGAGAGAAGAGATGGTGGTCACTTGAACTTAATTTTCATCTAAATTTGTCAAAACAAGGAAGAACATATACACATACACAAAGTCTAGTATATGAATATATTCAACTCAACAGGGATACAGATAAGAAGAAAAAGAGAAAAAGAGAAAGAATTAGTCCAAAAAATAGTGAAGACTAAAAGAAAAAAAAAATAAGTACAGAAAGCTGAAATAAATAGGAAACCAAATATATAAAAAAATAAATGTAAAAGAGAATAGGATGGATGGAAATAATTATCATGTGAATAGAATGAACTAATCTTTTAAATAGAAGGGGTCAGAAGATTGGATTTGAAAGCAAAATATAACAAAATATTGTTTACAAGAAGCATACTTGAAACACAAAGACAGATTTAAAATAAGAGGATGAAGAAAAATTTGTTATGACTTAGCTGAACACAGTAAAGTAGAGGAAGCAAGGATGATTTCAAATAAGGTGACAGCAAAAATAAATCTAAAGAAATAAGGAAATTACATATGGCTGAAAAGCAATGTAAACAATTTATTTCAATATTTAAAACATATTCACCAAATGCCATACATTCTAAATACTTAAAAGAAAAATTACATCAGTAAGAAGAAATAGAGATTAAAACTATATTGGTGGGGGAAACTTAAATTTACCCATCGCAGCCATGGGCAGTTAAATAAAAAGCAAGAAGAAAGAAGTAAAGGATGTGAGAAGAATTTTAGCAAAAATAAATTTTTTATATATATAATGGACCTCTGGTGATTATTAAATAGAAAAGAAAATTATGTGCATATTTAACAAAAATGGATATTTGAGGACATAAAAATCACACAGTCAAATGCAGGACAGTTGAACATATTGTACATATATATTACTTACCATAACTCGACACTATTTTATTAAATAAAGAACCTCTGAAAAATCAACCACAGACTGGATAACTTAATTTTGAAGAGTGGATATATTAAAGAACATCTTAGAACCACAGGTAGTTTTATTGAAGATAATGACATAAATAGAAGAATACCAAAATTTTGGAAAGGTAGCCAAAATTTTGATCATTGGAAGTAAATTTATATTTCCAAACATTTTTATTAGAGAGAGAATAGAGAAAGGGAAAAAAGAGAGAAGGTCAATAAATATGGAATGTAATAAAAAAGACAAAATATTTTTAATAAAGCCCATGTTAGAAATCATGAAAAGTTCTCAAAATTGAAAATTTTAAAAATTAATTAATAAATAAAATGATTTAATTAAAAAGGCCAATAGATAAATTATTAGTTGATCAAGAGGAAAACCAAATTACTGGTACCAACAATTAAAAAAAAGAATTCACAACACATTAAAAGAAATAAAGGATATTAATTAAACTGTTTTGGCTAGTTATATCCAATAAAAATTAATTGCTTTAATAAAATAAATAAATATTTACAAAAATATAAAATACTCAAATTAACAGAAAAAGAGATGGTGGGTTTAAAAAATCCAATTTCGTAGAAAGAAATTAAACAAGCTATAAATTAACTTTAAAAAAAAAAAACTCCAACAAGTGATGGTTTCACAAGTGTTTTCTGTCAAATATACAAAAAGCAATTAATTCAAATATTACATAAAATGTTTGTAAAAATAGACAATGAAAGGTTTCTATTAAATTCATTCTCTAACACAGATATGTTATTGATATATATAAACCATGGAGAATTAAAAAAAGAAAGAAACAAAATTATAGATTTTATCCCTGATATGAATTGGTATAAATTTAAACAAAATATTTAGTGGGAGCTAAAAAAATTAAAAATTAATAAGATTATATATTATCAGATTGAATTTCTATCATAAATTCAGGATTATTTTAATATTAGTAAAACTATTAATTATATTAATAGTACAATAAAAACCACATGATTATATCAATAGATGCAAACAATCTTATGACAAAATACAAAAATTAATTTCTTTTTTTAAAACACTAAGAAACATAAGAAAACATAGTATTTTCCTTAAAATAATACATTTAAAAAACATAGAAAGACATAGAGATATACAAGGAATTACTATTATACATAATGAAGATAAAATAGAATGCTTTCCAATAAAATCAAGGGTGAAACAAAGATGGATATTGTCACTACTTTTCTTTGATATAGCAGTACAAATGCTGACTATAGTAATGTAAATCAAAGAAATAGGAATAAATGTAGATTAAGAATAAAACATTTGACTGTGTGATTTTTATGTCCTCAAATATCCATTTTTGTTAAATATGCACGTAATTTTCTTTTCTATTTAATAATCACCAGAGGTCCATTATATATATTAAAAAAATTTATTTTTGCTAAAATTCTTCTCACATCCTTTACTTCTTTCTTCTTATCCAGTCTGAAATGTTCCCAGGTTTAGCTACTGACACATCCCTCATGAAACATAATTTATGGATTATTATAGGATCATAGCTGCAAAATTGTTCCTAGTTCTCCTTTACATACAGAAAAAAACACCATAGTTATTAAGAAGGTTGGAAGTACCATATTTCAAGTGTTGTCTTTCCATCTTTTTTTCCTTCTAATTTAACATCAATTTTATCCTTTGCCATAACCTGTCAATGATCTGACAGCACACAGCTTGCTTTGAAGTGGCTTCCACAAGAGTAATTGGCTATTTTCTGTCTATTAAGATTTAGGAAAATTAATTTTTATGCTATTCGAAGCTACTCCTTTTCAATTCTTCTTTAATTAAAAATTCATGTAATATTAACATAAAAATTCTAAGTTGTTTACAAAAATTTTATCTTGTAAAGTGTCAGTATCCTGAACCATGTTTTCCCCACATAGTCTTCATTGTTCTTCCCTGTAATTAACATTTATATTACTGTCACTGGGCATTGAGATTAATGATGATAATTTAGATAATCCTTTTCAAGTTTATATCATCTTTACAGGAAAAAAAGTAAGGCAGGAAATTCAATGAATAGAGCACCAGATTCTTAGTCAGGAAGGACCTGAATTCAAATCCAGCCTTAGACACTTACTAGGTATGTGACCTTGGGCAAGTCACTTAACCCTACTTGCCTCAATTTTCTTATCCATAAAATGAGCTGGAGAAGTGAATGGAAAACCCAAGAAAAACCCAAATGAGATCACAAAGAGTCAGGTATAATTGAATCAACTGAACAACAATAATACTATGTACCAGGTAATCTATGCTAGGAAATGGAGATACAAATTCTAATAATAGAACAGTCTTTGATTCCAAGGAGCTCATATCAATTTGAATAATTAATAGGCAATACAATAGAATAAGAAAAGCATAGGACTTTTAGTGGAAAAGTCGGTTTAAGTCTACAAGTATTTGTTAAGATTTTACTTGTGCCAGGCCCTGTGCTGGGGTTACAAAGAAAGGCAAAAATAAACTCCACAATCAAGGAACTCATAATCTCTCATGAGAATAGATTAAAGCTTAAATTAAACAACCTTGTTGCTAATATATTCTGTAATGTCAGAAATCAGTTAACTTCTTTAGAGTTTTCTGCATCTTCCAAATGAGAGATTCCAACTAATATCTTAGTCCTTTCTGACTCTAACTACCACAGTAAAGTGCTGGGCCCAGAGTTAGGAAGACCCAAATTCAAATGTTCCCTCAGATACTTAGTAGCTGTGTGACTTTGAGCAAGTCACTTAACCTTTTTTGCATCAATTTTCTCAACTGTAAAATGAGTCAGAGATGGAAATAGAAAAACCATCCCAGTATCTTTGCCAAGAAAACCCCAAATGGAATCACAAAGAGTCAGACATGACCCAAATGATTGGACAACAACAACAAATTCAGAATGTAGCATACCATGACTTCATTCTATTCTTTTTTCTGCCTATTGTTTTATATATGTCTGTCCTTTTCTTTTCTTTTTTTTTTAAGAGAAGAGAACTAGATGCTGACCTTTTATAAATATGATATAGATAAAATTGTCAAGGTTAGTGGTGATTTTGATGAACAATATATACCAAGTATCATTATGTTTGAATTATATATAATTTATATATAGTTTGTCCACTACAAGAAATCCTCCTATTCAATGGAATGGGTATAGATGATGTGAATTAATTTAGGACTTGTTTCTATATACTTCTGGGGTGTCATCTCTTCAAGAAAAGCTAAAACTATTTTCTCTGTTGTTCTACTGTCTCTGGTAGGAAGTCTTTCTCCTTAAACTATGCTCTTCTGTTCTAATTTGATCTGTTTACTTATGAAAAAGTTAAAAAGACTAGTAATTCTAGCCTTTTCTAGATTTTTATAATAATTAAGAGAAAAGAAAGTCAGCTTTTATTTAGAAAAATTACACACAAATTGTATTTGTTTTATATTAAGTTGTCCTAGAAAAAAAAAAGTAAAGGAATAACAGATTTTCAGTGCAATACAGAACCATGAGATAATATTAGTTAAAGCACTTTTAATGTATTACAGAATTATAATTTTAAAAATCAAATTGTTACACAGAAAAGTCACTATCCTTCCTACTCCTTAAGAGACACTTTTATACCATTGTAGAGAAATTATAGAGTTTAGATTTACTAGAAAATGTCAGGTACTGACATTTTTTTAATAACCAATTTTTCATAAGGGATGCTTCAAGTTGGCCCTTTGAAGTGAAGGTGAATTATTCTTTACAAATTCACCAATTTGGAGGCCCATAAGTGTATTCTCAGACTTAAATATTTCATTAAATATGTGGAATAGTTAGTTCATCATTACTATCACTCTTCTGTGTTTCTCTAGTTTTCTCTCTGGAGACACAAACAAAAAGACATAATTAAAAGTCGAGAGAATAACATTTATTTCTTATTTTAAGGGATTGTATGGGAGGGGATATTTTTGAGGAAACCTAGAAACAGATATAAGGTGCTACCATTTTCATATTTGGACATTTTGGTTGTTTTTTTTAAAAAGAGACAGAAAGTGAATATTTATGTAAAAAGTGAAATCAGCTTAAAAAGAATCTCTTCCTTTCAAATAAAACATGGTGGAGAGACAAAATTAGTTCTCAGCACCCAAGTGGAAGTGACAGAAGAAAACTGATCCTTAGATAAATGTACTCACCAATGGGACCTTTATTTTGGGGAGGTAATCATGCTTGTTTTCCCTCATTTCTTTCCCAGATCAGTTGCTCACTTTCTGGACTTTGTCTCAGTGTCTCAGCTGCCATGTCATTCTGAAGCTTCGTTTAGTCTCTGGGTTCCTTTTATTCTGAATCACATAACCATGCTGGCTCCATTCACCTCTTGTTAAATTCTTCCTAGGCTCTCCATTTTAAATGGAGATAATCCTAAACCAACTATCCTTCATTTCCCTCTGAGATATCTTTCTGACACTCTGGGGTTTGACTTGTACCCTGAATTCCAAAGTCTATTGATATGAGAATCTCTCCTCATCTCATTGATAGAGATCAATGCCACACCTGCATGAGGGACAGAGTGAAATTGAAAAGAAATGAGATGAGAGTCACTTTGGTCTCTGGCTTTTGTAAGTCTTTTGGGTAGACTCTTCAAGCACGTTCTGACTTCAAGCATGAAGAGAGAAAAAAATGGATTATATCAACCCCACTTTGAATTGTTGAAGTGAGAATAAAACTCTGGGAATAAGCTGACATGAGAGGACCTCACATTTTCCATCATGTCCCTATGACCAGCTTGTTACATTAAAGACTTCAAAGAATATATTCTCAGATGAAATCTGGAATTCTCTCTCATGGTTGAGCTGAATTACCTCACTTCAAATGGAGTTAAGTCTTTTCCTCATTCTTTTATTCTTGGTATATTTCTTTTCATGTTTTCGCTGATTTCCATTTTGCTATTAACTTGGATAAATATATCTCTTTGCTACTGGCTATCTAATCTTTGTGGAATTGGTATTTTGGGGAAGGGAGTCAAACATTGCATATAAAGCTTGAGGTTCTCCTTTCCTCATTAATTAACTGAAATGAGAACTTTAGTTTGAATCTTTAAACTACAGCCCTTAGAATAACAATATTTAATGGAGAATTATATATATTTATATCCTCATAGTTCATCGATTTTCTCTCTGGAAATGGATAGCATTTTTTTTTCATCATGAATGCTTTGGACTTGTTATATAAATCAGAGTAGCTAAGTCTTTCATCATTGATTTTCATTACAACAGTGAGGTTTCTGTGTACAGTGATCTCCTGATTCTGCTCATTTCACTTTGTATCAGTTCATAGGTTTTTCTGAAACCCTACCTTCATAATTTTAACACAATAGTATTCCATCACACTCAAATTATGTCACAATTTCTTCAGTCATTTCTAAATTGATGGGCATCCCCTCAATTTCCGATTCTTTGACATTATAAAAAGCTTCTATAGATATTTTTGTACATATGGTCCTTTTCAATTTTTTAATCTCTTTGGTATACAAACCTAGCAGTGCAATCGCTGGCTCAAAGGGAATATGCAATTTTATAGCCCTTTTTAGTTTCAACTTATTCTTGAAAATGTTTGGACAAGTTCACAACTCACCAATAGTGAGACATGATTGGGCTTATCATTCCACATCCAGCAAATGTTTCATTTTAAGAGTCATGGTACCATTTTAAAATTTCAATCTTTTTTTTTTCTTTTGCACTGAACATGAAAACTTTATGAATGGTTCACAGTATAGATCTCTTTGATTCTCCCCCATAGTACAAGGATATTTTGGAAGAAGATCTGTGAAATAAAGCATGGGATGTTAGGAATGTGGGTGCCCTATTAGTGGAACTACTCTTTTGTCTAGGAATGAAGATCCATGGCTTCCACTTTATTCACTGGAGGCCATGTAAACTATGAGGTTTACAAGATTGCCATAATGATACTCTTTATAATAAAAGAAAAGGAGATTAACTCAATGGTTTGTTTTTGAGAATGGCACGAGTCCTTCAATAATTCTAAAAATTGTCATAAATGATTTTGGTCAAAGGAGTCAAGAAGCTGATAGTGCAGAAGATATTGCTGAGAGTTGTAAAGGAATTATATATTTCTCATGATCTACTCTCACCATACACACAGGAGTGTTGACAAAAGGGGCATAAATGATGATGTGCTTAGCTCCACTCTTCAAGTGAGCTTTGGCCCTTCACATAAAGACACTACTGAACTCTACTATATGCTTAACTCCAGTATCTCCCTTCATTTAATTTTGAAAAAAAGTTCATTTAATATTGGTGCGATCATGCTATCAACAATTCTCTATTTTCAGACTTAACAGTGATCTTTTACTTTCCATATTGGAACATTAAAAAGACCACAAGCGTGTTGTTGATATTAATGAAGGACTCATTAATGATGGCATTGTTCATTCTTCCTAAGAAGAATGCAGCCATGTTCACCCAATACATCCAAATTCATTGACTCTAACCTTTACCATTTTCTCTCAGGAATGTGGTACAACAGCATATTTGGCACCAAGCTTGGAAGAAGAGCTAAAAGCACAAGGGGAAAAGTAACCCTGGGTTTATTGTAAAATGCCAATTTAAGGAACAAAAGGTTAGTGAGAATCAAGAAAGTAAACAGAAATTATAGTTGCCGTCATAATCTCCAAAATAAAGAAATTGGGCTAGAGAAAATTTTAAAACCCCGTCTAATTCTAAATCTATAACATTATAATCTTCACAGAGATTGAGCTTCCTTATGACAAACTCTCTTTCCCTCTCAAAATAACTTTTTCATAAATTCTGAAGTAACCTTTTTTTATGTAAAGCCCTAGATAGGGCTGCTTTTGTGAGAGTAACTGCTAATACAATATGAGTAACAATTTATCAACATACATATGATTCTGACAATCTGTTTTCTGAGTCTTTGAGATTCCCCTGATGTTGTTAATAAGATCTACTCGTATGCATATAAAATGCCAATAAGATTTTCATTTGAGAAGTGAGAGAAAAATAGTTTTCTTTAAAGCAGCCAAAGCTATTTTTATCAATATTAAACTACCAAGCTCAATTTATCAATAACCAGAGACTTCTCCCATACATAATTATTCTCAATTTTTCAAGAACTAATGCTCAAAATAAAGTTATGAAAAAGAGATCAAGTAGATAAAGCACCCTGAAGTCAGGAGGACCTGAGTTCAAATTTGACCTCAGACACTTAACACTTCCTAGTTGTGTGACCCTGGGTAAGGTCACTTAACCCCAATTGCCTCAGGAAAAAAAAAAAAAGTCAAGAAGGAAATACTTGTTAAGATTAGGATAGTTTTTATTTTGTACTTTATGAAATTCTGTAAAACCTCTTTTAATACTATATATTCAGAGAGACTTCAACTTGAACATTGTGGCCCAGGGAATAAGGCCTGAAAAAGAGGAAAGGTGATAAAAAGATACCATCAGGGCATCTGGTTCTACTGAAGAGTAGGGTGGAGGGAAGATGAACCAATCATGAGAAACAAGGGATCCACTCAGTATAAGAAATCTAGACCTGCACCCCAGAATATTGGTTTTTATGCCTTGCCTCTCCTTAACCCCCAAGGATTTACATGAGGATATTCACACTAGTTTCACAAAATGAGCAGATAGAGATGAGATATGATCAGTATTGTTGCCTCATCAAGGAAAACAAAATATCCGTCAAATATCATAGTATACTCTTTTATTTTTTTTTCATTTTACTGAACTTTATGTATAAAATCATTTGATTTCAAATAAATATTTAATGTAAAAACAAAGGTCCATTTCAACAATTGAACTTTTTTCCCATTGTTTAAACACACCTATTATGCCATTCAAATGCTCACCAGTTTACATGATTTCTTCAAAATCTTTTATCAGGGATACATATAGAAAAGGCATTATTTTATAAATAGAAATATATTTCTTTCAACTTTTATTATGATGATATAAAAAGTTTACTCAACAGAAGTAATTTCATTACTATTTTTTGAAGGAGATCACCAACTTTTGTGCAAACGATGCTAGCCTTCTTTTAAGCATTAATAGCATACATAACTGCTTAAGAAATGACATAATTAATAATTATAGACCTACATCTCCCCTAAAGTAATCTATTTTTTACATATGTGCACAGCTTTAGCAAATTTAGAGAAAAATGCTTGAGATCTACTCACCAGAGGCATCATAATATGTTCCTTAAAAAAAATTTGTGTCTATTTGTATTTTCAGAATTAGACCAAAGAAGTATATTCGTTCTCAGTAGTTCCAGGAGAATATAAAAGTATCAGTTCAAATTAGGTAGCAAGTGATTTTTCCTCATGATCTTCCATGACATTTCTTCCCTAAGCCTATTTTTTTAATAGGCAAAATCAAGGAATTGAACTGGATGTCCTCTGAAATCCTGTGTATCTTGATGATTCATTGATAAGATAGTTTGTGGAAGGAAGTGCTACCTGCTGGGGTTAATGAAAAAGGCTTCATATAGAAGGTGACACTTGAGCTAATACTCAGATGATTAGGGATTCTAAGATATAGAAGGAGAACGAAGTGCACTCCAGACATGGGGGACCCCTTACGTAAAAATATGGAGATGAAAGAGATACCTTAGCAATGGTGACACAGAGCTACAGTCAGTTTACAAATCTGGTTAGGAAAAACCATTCCTATGTGTTTATTATGTTCTATTTTGTCTTGTAATTTTCTTATGCATATGATAGCCCTCTCCTAAGCAATAGACTATTTTTATCTTTTCCAATACTTATTGCTTTATTCTGCACATAGCAGACATTTAAATGGAATTTGTTAAGTAACTGATTTCAATTACTATTGAGAATAGTATCCTAATATTTAAGCACAAAAATGGAGTCATTAAAAATATAAAACTACTCTTTTCATATCCTGATTTCTTAGTTCTCTATTCTGAAGTCATACTATTTACTGTATGAGACTGGTAAAGATTGTGAAGAGCTTTTCACTTCTCAAGTGCTTCAATAGAGCATCCTCATGTGCCACTTATAAACACTGTCAGATTTCCCCAGAGATCCAGCATTACAAACTATTGGACACTGATGTAGGCCAGTGACCAAATTCTTAACCAATTCTAAACATTCTGTATAATTTGGTTGTTTAAGAACCCAGCTTGGGGTTCATCTTTTCAGTTGAATACCATCTAATACTTATGCTCCAGTCAAAAAACTCATTCATTGAGAGTTTTCAGTCTAATCTAGTCTTATCTAGTCCAACTCCATCTCCCTCTAGATTCCAAATTTTATCTGAATTCACTCAAAATGAAGGATGCCCCCAATAATAAATGTCTCCCATTTTTCCAAAGTGACCTACCTTTTTCTCCATCCAAGCATATTGTATTAGGAGGGTTTTCAAGGTAAATGAAGAGGAGGTATAGATAAGACCTGTTAACTCCCACATGGACACCAGGTCTGGGAGAGACTCATGTGTTCACTACCTGCTTCCTTACCTCTCAACTATCCATCCTCTTGGCTACTCCAGGAAAAAGAGGTTGACCCCTTCCTACATTGGACTTAAGTAGGGTCTGTGAGGTCATACACACAGCCAATCAGAGAAAGAGACACTCCCATTATTGAAGCTATTTCAATATGATCAGAGTCCCTCCCACTAGGAGGTCTCTACTCACAGAAATTACTTTTGGGAATCTCAAGCATTTCTGACTTGTTTACTTCCAGTTTGCACTAGTTTGACCTTTGTCTTCTGACCCTACCAATGTCCTTCTCTTGTAAATCAGAAACCACTCATCTCCTCAAGCTAACTTTTAGCATCAGCAATAGTTCGTTTGATCCATGAGATTCCAGAGTTTCATGCTCAAGGAGGTAAGAGGTAGCAGAACAATAAACAAAAGTATAACAATGAGAACTAAGCTCAACAGTGGTGAAGTGTTCAACCCATTCAATAAAGTCATACTCAAGGAGTATTACATGCCAAAGAGGTAGAATATTAATGAGATAGAGTGTCACAATTTTAGTTACATTTGTCACAATTACAGTTACATACATCTTGTGAAAGAAAACACAGAGAAAGGTACATACAAGCAAAGTCATGTCCTGTAGCATCACCTCAGTAACGTTGGCAAGTGGGCGTGCTGGTTTTTCACCCACTAATTTAGAAGCATAGTCCCTAAATAGAAAACATAGGGCAAAGCCTCTCCCCAGGCCACCATATGGTGAGTAACCATGGAAGAAGCACACAGGCCCATTGTCCATTTAACAGTCTGTTTGTTCATCACCGAAGACAGTCCATTTCAGATGCTATATTGGAGCTGCATCTGCTGTCTCTGGTGTCATGGTCAGAAGGGATATGGCTGCCATCAGCTTCTGGAGATCTGCTGACATCTCGCTGATTCCTCTGGGCTGTTGTCTGGTCCTTCTCTTCTTGGATCCCCAGGTCACAAATGTCTCTGGTGAAGATCCACTCCTCTGCTACTGGATCTGCACCTAGAATGACAAGAATGTACCCAGGGCCCCAAACCCTGACCCAACCTGGTCCTTTCCACATCACTGTGGAAAAAAAGTGCTTATCTTTGTCAGTCAGTCTGTCATTTAGCTGCACTTTCTATGTGTGCCAGAAGCACATTGCTAGGGTAAAATCCAAGGAATTTTTAAAATGTAAAATCCAAAGAATTTAAAAATTGCAATCAATCACATGTATGTATTGCTGCATCTTATGCATATCGCAAATTTCCCTTCTCTTGCATGAATGGGAACGTCTTAGGGATATAAACAGCCTATTCAGCTAGTAGGGTTATATGAAATGCCAATGGAATGGGCAAAGTCAAATTCAACACAAAAAGACCTACAGGCAGAAGATGTATAAGCTAATTTATTAATTAGCTTAAGTGAATATGAAATTCCTATAGTGGAAAGATGGTTGATCACATGCCTGACTGCTTCTCCAAATTGGAATGAAGCCATAAAGAATTGAGAATGTATATCCACAGTTATATGGATGCTTTGCCTCTTAAAGTGACTGATGTCCATTTGTCTTAAAGCATTAAATTTCAAACCATAAAGGTTTTGTCCTAGAGGGAGCATAGGAGAGTGAAAGGAAAGGCAAGCTGTACAGCCTTTTGCTATGCTCCTAACTTCCTTTTTAGTTATCACAATTTACAGATATAAGGCTTTAGCGGCCTGATTATAAAAGATATGATTTGAATATCCACTATGAAAATGGATGTATAGGATATAATACTTAGCAGAGTGCTCTCTCACTTGCTCCCAAAGTTCTTTAAAGAGCTGATAATATATATTAAAAACTACAAATTGTATTTGAGAGTGGCAATTCTTTGTACCACATCTACTGAATAAGCCGAATCAAAAATTATTTTTACATACCCATGTGCAAGGTCCATAATATCCCTGAATTCTGTTGCCTAAAGTCAAAGTTTGAATAAATTTCACTAAATTGTATTTCAGTAGTGTGAATCAATAATTCTCGTGTCCTGGGTCACAAATCACACACTCTCTATCTATACTAGTGATTGGGACAGTAGCAGTTTCCCAAATCATTCTATAAATAGGCACTGTTTTATAAATACTTGTAGGGGGTTGGGCAATCAATCCAACCTATGGAAGTGAAAAGTCCACAAAGTGAACAAAGGGGAGTTCCAATTCTCCAGAGACTATCCTTGCAGATCTATAAGTATAGAACTCCACTCTCCTTTTACAAGTGAAGTAACAAAGGCAAACAAGGTTAAGTGACTTGTCCAGGATCGTGAATATAGTAAGGATTTGAAGTGAGACTTGAACTCAAGTTCAAGTCTCTGCACTCTGTCCAGTGTACCACTTAATTGCTTTTAATACTATTATAATTGGCTAACATATTGGTTATGAAACATATGATTATCTATAAGATCACAGATTTGCAGCTAAGAGGGATACTTGAAACAATGAATTCCAAATTGAAATATAGAAAATTAAGTAATTTGATATCAATTATGTGATATCACTTTATTATCACAATAAATTTAATATCACAATAAATATTTGAGTTAGGATTTGGACTTGCCTTCCTGACTCTATACCATGTGCCTACAATGGTTTTTCCATGTGTTTTTCCATGTATTTTCCTTTAAAATATTTTTTATACACTGGCAAGGGCTGCTTATATTCAGAAATTAAAGTGACATATAAAAACAAAAGGTAGCAGTAAAAAATAAAATATTACAGGAATAAATAGTAGGAGGTGGCAAATTAATCATCAACTCCCTGGTGTTCTTATCTAAAATAGTGCCAATTATCCCATTAACTTGGATTTGGGCAGGAGAGTAACATGTATTAAGGGTGGTTCCTGATTTTTTTTCTTTGCTTAAATGCTTTGTGAATTGGAAAAAGCTGGAAAAGCATTGGCACAGCCAAACAATGGTTATCATGCAGATTTAATGATTTGGCAGATTATCGTGATGTGCCCATTGTTAATTTTTGAATTCTCCTGTAGCAGTACACTCTGGACAGAAAGATTAATCAGACTAAAATTGTTTAAAATGGGACTTTTATCAGATCTTTTACCAAATTGGACTTATTTTGGTTGAAATAAAATTTGTTTAGTTTTGCTTTGCTCCTTTTTATATGCTTCATCATTTCCCCATGGGATCAAAAAGCAGTGCCCAGATCCCAGGCAGAAGAAAACTGCCTTGTGGTACCTAACACCAATCCAAGGGAGGAAACTCAACCATGAAAATGTCAGCAAGATTCCTGTTCTTATAAGATATGTATTCCCTAATTCACAAACCAGTAAGATTTGTGATAAGATTGTAAAAGGCTCCACATTCCCACATTTTTATACATTTTCTCTCCACATCCTTAACTCCCTGAAGGTCTGACTATTGCCAAATATAAGTAGTATTTTGTTTGATTTTTTAAAAAAAAATGCTATTAACTCTAGCAAATCTAAAAAGACCCCTTTCCACATTTTGGTCAAGCATAGGCTCCTCATGGGAAAAAAAAATGCCTTATTCATTTGTGTCTCCATAGCACATGGTAAAATATCTAGCATGTGGCTTAAAAGAAAGAAGAAGAGAGAAATAAATCAGGAGTCAGGATATAAGTCAGGAGAAATAAATTCAAAACCTACTTGAGATATGTCTTTCTTGTTTAGCCATGTATCTCTCAGAATTTGTTTCTCCATAAAATGGGTATAGGAATACTTGAAGGACTTCTCTCAAAAGATGTTATGAGGGAAAAGCTTGGTAACTCTAAAAGTGTTATAGAAATGTGAGCTACTATCTATAAGTGACTTCGTGGATGGCATACTAGACTTGGATTCTGAAAAACCTGAGTTCAAAACTTGCCTCAGGAGCTAACTAGCTATGTAACCCTAAGCAAGTTAAGTCACTTAACCTAAGGTTCTGCATCTGTGAAATGGGGATAATAATAGTACCTGCCACACAGTATTGTTATGATAATTAAGTTAGATAACAAGTATAAAGCAGTTTATAAACATTAAATAATTTATAGCTTCCCCTTCTGTAAGCTTTCCTCTCTTGAGCTATAGCACAGTTCACTTCTGGTGGTCCAACAAGATGCTGAGGTACAAACCACCTTCCCCAGAAAACAGCAGGACACTGAAAGATCTGAGCTTAGATTACAAGAATTTGCTGGGAATGACATTCAGCAGATAGGTATAACCTGATACTAAAATTGAAGTGATGTGCCTGGATTGTTGCTTACATGGCCAGGTTTCCAGTTCTCAAAGCTTTGAAGAACCAAGAGCCTCATGATGTTCTCTATTTCTGCTGTAATGATGTCCTATCTCTAGAGTCTCTAGCCTATGACACCTCATAGGAAAGATCCCGATTTCTCAGCTTCTCAGCTTCCTTAGGCAGGAATTCTGGAACCCAGAATCCACTGCTGCCTCCTGGAATAGAAAAAATACATATAAACTGGATCATGCCTCATTACTGTGGGTCACCTCTCAGCCTCTTCTCCAAAGCTGGAACCTCAACTTTGTGAATCCATAGTGAAATGTACTCCCAACTGTCCATGGCCTGGAGCCTCTGAACTTATCTCCTCTGCAGTATTATATACTCTTAAACATACCCCCTTTTTGACAACACCAGTGTTTCTAGCTCAAACTGCTCCCTAGACTTCCTACCCCTAGCTACCATAGACTGATGGAGACTCTTTAACTTCCTGACTCCTTCTCCAACTGCCTTGAATAGAGGAGTCTATCCTTCTTCCTGTACTGGGCCAATTGGCCCAGTCCCTGGTCAGAGTCATTCTCAGGAAGTTGAGACTGGGGATGCTCCAAAGTCACGGATACAGAATTGAGCTGCAGAGCTCCAGACTTCATCATCTTTTTATAACAACTTGCAGAAAAAATACAGGTGAATTATTTCAGGGGAAAACACAATACATAAATGCTAGCTTTTATATACACTTCAGAAATATATGTTGACTTGAAAAAATAAATGGGATAAAGGTTTCAAGTTCAGATTTATGCCAGCTAAGCCCCAACATCTAAAGACAAAAGTATCCTTTGAGTCAAAGATCCTACTACTAAGAATATGCCACAAGAAGGTCAAAAAATAGGAAAAAAAGCCAAATGCATACCCAGATATACATACAACTTTTTTTTAGTGTCAAATGACTAAAAACTAAAAGTACAATACATACTCAAATATCCAAAGTAGTATTTTTGCTGATGGCAAATTATTGCAAACAAATTAGGTGTCTATCAGTTGGTGAATGACTAAATAAATAATAGTACATGAATATAATGGAGCATAATTATATCATAAAAAATGAAACATATAAAGAATTCAGTTGGAAATAATTGAAATACTCATCAACTGTGGAACAGCTAAATAACCCATAGAATATGATTGTATTGAAATACTATTGTGCTGAAAGATATGATGAATTGATTTTTGGAAAAATTTGCATGAAATAATGAAAAGTGAAGTGAACAGAAACAAGAAAAAAGTTGCATACAGTAAAAGCAATATTTTCCAAAGAATAATTGTGAATAACCAAGCTATTCTGAGTACTATAAATACTCAAATCAACTATAAAGGACCTATAAAGAAAGCTGCTATCTACCTTTAGAGAAAGTACTGATAAATACAAATATGCATAATTATATGCTCATAAATATGCATGATTTTTCATATATTTATAAATCTCTCTCAAATGGTACCTTTCTTTATTATGCTTTTTTTGAAGGCAAGGAGAATGTTCAAAACTTAAAATGTAATAAAACAAATTTACATTTAAAACGATTCAGAGAAACATGAGAAAATATATGTGAAATGATGTGGAATGAAGCAAAAAGAACCAATAAAACAATATACATAATGAAAGCTATGTACATAGAAAGAACAATGAAACAAAATGGAATGCTATGTAAAGCTATGTAATTTTAATGAAGATATACCCCTAGCAAAGGATTGAGAAAATTTACTTCCTTCCTTTTATTGTGGACTTGGAAGACTATAACTATGCATTATTATATATAAAATATCAGATGAAGTTTATGTATTGATTGTTGTATTATGTAATAATAATATTATGTATTATGTTGCTGAACTGTGGGAGTTTTTCCCTTCCTCTTTAAAAAAGAATCTCGGGGACGGAGCCAAGATGGCAGAGTAGGTATACTCAACTTTCTAAGCTCTGTCATACCCTCACTACCAACTATTTAATACAGCCTCAAAAATAGAGCTTGACTGGTAAAACCCACGAAAATTAGAAGTACAACAACTTACCAACCAAAGATAATCTGGAATTTTGTCAGAAAAGGTTTGTCCTAAGGGGTGGGAAAAACCAGCACGGGCAGAGATAGAACTAGGCTAGCATATTGTGCAGATTGGGCTGGGGAGGCCTCTGTGGTTAGAAAAGCTACAGAGACAGACAACTCTGGCATAGGCTGATTGCTCTACTCTGCTTGCAAAACAGCAGATCAGCAGAGTAATCAAGCCACTTTAAAAAATGCTGGAACCTAACAGGATCTGGCTATACCCACCCAAAACCAGAAGTGACTCAGCACACAGATCATAACAGAACTGCTTAGCCGCATTCTGCTATACAGAGCTTTTCCTTGGGACAGAGAAATGGAAAATTGATGTCAGAAAAAAAGGAGGAGGGATAAAAAGAGGGAAACTACATCCCACGAAGAGGCAAAGGAAACCTATCATATATGAAGGATTTTAGAGAGGGAAAGGAACACTGTGTGAATTTTACTCTCATCAGAGTTGGCTCAAAGAGAAAATAATTGACAAATTTTTTTACAAAGAATTTTCTCTCACCTCATTTAAAAGGGGGAGAGGAAAAGGGAATAGGAAAAGAGTAATAAGGGAAATGTACAAGAAAGGGGAAGAGATTCAAAGGGGTGAGGGAGGGAATCTATAGTGGATGAGCGGATATTTGAAATCAAAGGTCCTAAATTTGAAACCAGTCTTTTATACTTACTAGTTGTATTATTATGATACTACCTGCCAGTGGCTATTGGAGGTCTAACTCACACCTGTAGAATGAATCTCTTCATGTGAGAGGATGATGATGATGATGGTGATGATGATGATGATGATTGATGATTGATGATGATATAAGGAGATTGAGAGCCAGTTACATTCTCTGACCTCTTGCCTCCAATTTATTTCATTCCCAATCCACAAGGAACATTTACATTAGTAAAGACTGTTTTGCAATTCCTTCAAGTGCAACTTCCTTCACAGCTGTGGAGGCTCTTGGAGAATTGACCTGCCCCTTCACTTAGGCATGGTGCTTAACCTTGTATGATCTTGAACAAATTACTTAACTTCCCTCAGTTTCTTCATCTGTAAAATAAGTAGTTAAATTGATTGATTACATTCAGCTTTATATCCTACAATGAGTATCCACATAATCTCATCAGAGAGATGCTTTGTTACTAGACTTGATACAATTAACTTAATGTTATTGCAAACAAGTCCATCTTTCTTCTTTTTGAACTTTGCACAGGACATACATCTTAACTTCAAAGGTGTAATTAAGGGTATACCAATTATTTCAAGACATAACCAAAGGTTTTTTTGTTTTTTGTTTTTTTTTTTAAAGTGGTTTTGCTTTATAACTTAAACATGATACACTCTTTTTTAGATATGTATTGATATATTATACAAAAAGCATAAAATTCATAATATATAGAAAACCTATATTAACTCATAGCAAACAATCCACTATCATTTCACCTTACTGCTCTCCTATCCCTTTAACTACTCTTCTAGAAAATTCTCTAGCCAATATAAGTGGCTGCCTCAGCCTAACAACTCTATAGCTTTGGTCTTTAAAACCATAAACTATGCTTAAATTCAACAGATAATGCCCCACTTTAATTTTTAAAACATGCAGAAGTTAAGTATTAGGAAAATTAAACAAACAATTACAATGAATGTACAAATAGAACTGAAAATTACTTGGATTATTCCATTAAGAACTTATAAGTATTTTTTGAAAAATTAAAATGAACATTCACTGGCATCATTTATTGGTAGCCCTTTAATTCAATCTAAAAGCTAAACTTATTTTTATTTATAGCAATCTACAATTTAGAGTAAAGTCCATATGGCATGGATTTCATCTATAATCCAGTAAGCTTTTGAGAAAGACCAAATTCATTCTAATAGCTTAATATTTAGTAACTTATAGTACTATATAACTTACCTAACATTCCTCACTGTCAGTGATTAATTTACAGAATATCCTTGGGACAATTAAATCAATATTATCTCATTTTTACATAACAATTTTGGATTTTTTGTGGGTTTTTCAGTATAACTATAAACAAGAAAGAAACTATTTTAGACTTTTATTCACAAGAAAAATTGACATATCTTTTTTTTTATCTTAAAGATTTTATGGTCTTCCAACTTTTTACCTAACAAATAGAAAATTAATATGTTGCTAACCAGATAGGACATACACCCTTATTTTTTGGATACTCAAGAAAATTGGAGGGAGAGAATGTGATGATCAGAAGGAATAATAGTAGTCTGAATTGTCCAAGATCTGTCAGAGATAAAAAATAGAGAGATAGTAATGATAATTTCCATTTGTATAATAATTCACATTTTCAAAGAAAATATGGAGAGGATCTAAGAAGACCAAAAAGCAACATGGAAGAAATCAAAGGAAGGATTCTGGGAATGAAGATTTGCAGAGCATGAAATGATATTTATTTGTTTATTCATTTACTTAATTTCTTTTTCATATCCCAAGTCAAATTCTCTAGTATTAATTGGATTTGTGTAAATATGGGCAAAGAAAACTGGGATTATGCACAATTGTAAAATTTGATCAGATCTGTGGATCAACAAGCATTTATATTAATTGCCTATTATGTATTAGGCACTGTGCTAAATGTTGGGGATATAAAAAGAAAGGCAAAAACAGGTTTAATTCTCAAAGAGTTTACATCCTAATAGGGGAGAGAAATATGTATATAATATGTAAACCAATATGAATACAACATGGAAAAATGGTAATTATAGAGGGAAAAGGATTAGAACCTTGGGTGATGATTGGGAGAGGGACCCAAAGAAGATGACAGTTGAGCAGAATCTGGAAGGATTCTGGAAGGAGGCAGACATATGGAGGGAGAGAATTCCTAAACTTGGCAGACATCACAATGAGAAACAGAAGAAAAATAAGAAGACCAGTATGGCTGCATCATAAAATGTGAGGAGAGGAGGAATGAGGAAGAAGATTAGAAAGTTATAAAGAGGAAATACTGTGAATAGAGTTAATGCCAAATAAAGGAGTTTATATTTGTTCCTAGAGGAAACAGGGAGTCACTGGAGGTTTTTGAATTGGAGAGATCACATTTGGATAATAACTTTGGTAGCTATGTGAAAGAAGGATTTGGCTTTTTTCTTAAGCATTCCAGAAGAGCAAGGCTATTTATTTTAAATACCAACTTATTGGGTTCTAACCATAAAGAACTGAATTTTATGTCATACCCAACCTGGTTCACTAGGTCATTTTGATATGGTTTGAGTCCAAGAGGTAAAAATGGCTAGTGACCCTCAGGCATATACAATGATGGAGTATGACAGGCTTGCAAGTCCATCCAGTCAGGTCCAACTCTTCATAACTTCATGTACCATACTGTTCCTATGATTTTCTTGGCAAGGATGCTAGAATGGTTTGTCATTCCCTTCTCCAGTAGGTAAACAGATGTTAAGTGACTTCCCCAGCTAGTAAATGTCCGAGGCTGGATTTGAACTCAGGTCTTTTGACTCCAGGCCTACTGTACTAGCCACTTAGAATCTTGTATAACTGTAAAATTAAAGGATTGTAATAGATAACATTAAAATGTTTTTTCTACCTCTAAATCCATGATAACTATTTTAATAAAGTCCAAATTGAGAAAGAGTAATGAAGTGCTTAAAATCTTTCAGATTTTTTTTTAGCCCTATTCACTATTTTTTAGGAGAAATCAACTTTTTAATCAATCTCTACAGTCTATATTTTGTTTTTTTGTTTTGTTTTGTTTTGTTTTTTGTTTTTGTTTTTTAAACAGGCATCATATTTTTTTTTCTATAATGGGCTGCAAAATTCTATTTTAAAGCTATGATTTTATATCTAAATTCAAATTAATAAATTAATAAAACTTAATACATAAGGAGTAATGCAATCAATATTTAATCACAAATCAAACCTATGCTGTTAATCCCAGATAAGGTATGATTTGTAAACAAAAGCAATATGAAAGCTAAAACTCATGGATAAGTATTTATGAAAAAATGATAAGTAACTTATTTTACAAATTTTTGCAATGGAGAGGCAAAGTTTTTGTTTGTTTGTTTTGGTTTTACCATCCAGAAAACAGAACCAAAGCTAAAGGATTTTGCTGACAGAAATAAATAATAAAGGCAGAAGTATATTTCAGTGGAGTAGAGAACTATGACTCTGTTTCCTCCCTTTACCTTTTTATCCTGTCTCAAATTCATCTACTGCCAGATTTGGGATTTGGGAAACTCTAATTCCAATCAAAACTTGTCTAAGTCCAATCAAAACTAACTGAAGCAGTTCAGTTCTACACAAAGGAACTGTTTATAACTTCAAGTTATGAATAAATACCTTTTGCCCACCAAACTATAATGACTGAAGCTAAGATGATCAGTAGCTGGCTCTGAAGTGATGAGACTCAGAGACTAAAGAACATCCAGAAGAAAATAAACAAGATAGTAAAGGCCCTTCCATCTGTGTCATATCATTAATGATCATTAATAATAGCTAGCATGTATGTATGTAATACTTTAATATTGCAAAGTACTTTATGACTATTTCATTTTTTCATCACAACAACTCTGAAAGGCAAGTGTTATTATTATCTTCATTTTTCAGAGTAAGAAACTGAGGCAGACAAATGACTTGCCTGAGGTACAAAGCCAGGAAAGTATCTGAGGCAGGATTTGAACTACTATGCCACATAGCCACCATTTCAAAGTAAGGACTTGACCATTATGTCATCATCCCCTTTGAGTCTTCAGGGAAGTCTATGGGGCTCATCTCTGAATAACATTTGTATATGAATAAAATAAGATATGTAGGATTAGAAATGAAACCTATTAGGTTAAAATATAATTTTCAAAATACTTTTAAATACAAGATCAAATACCACAGTTTAAGAACTTCTTATTTAAAAGAATAGGGAATGTTTAGATTAGAAAAGAGAAGAGTAAAAGGAAACATGTTCAAATATTTGAAGGGTTATCATATGGAAGAAAGATTAAGCTTATTCTGATTGCTTCAAGGGACCAAAATCAGAAGCAATGGCCTAAAGTTGCAAAGACACAAATTTAGGCTTGCAACCAGGAAAATCTTTCTAACAATTAGAACATGGCAATCTTAGAATTGATTGCCTCCAGAGCTAGTGGATTACATCTCACTGGAGGTTATTCTAGCAGGATTTGGATGATTGTCAGATTATGTTATAGTGAGGATTATCATAGCAAGGAGTAATGTATAATAGCTGTTGCCAATGATGTATCCAATGGAAAGCAGAGAAGCAAAGGAAGGTAGAAAGATAGAGAGCAACAGAGATATAACACCCAGCTGAGAAGTAACAAACATGGCACCTAATGATAAACATCAAAAGTGTGACATGAAATCCCAAAGTCCAAGTGTTGGCTGAGCAGAGAGCAATGATTAATAGGAACAGAACTATATAACCATTACCAGAAATCTTTGAAACTCTGGTATTAGAGTGATATCAAGCTAAGAAATAAATAGGGGCCCCTAAAGCATAAAAGAAGATAACTGAGAGCCACATGTTGATTTGGAAAATCACAAATTAGCATGTTTTACTGCATCTTTATTTTTTGTTAATTATCTCTCAATGACAATTTAATCTGGTTCACGCCCAGTTGCAGCTGTATATTTGATCCCTCTGTTGTAATATCAGAAACATAAACTACATTTCCATGTGTATGTTCCAACTATATTTATTATTCCCTATACATTTGTCCCTCTATACATATACTCTATCCAAACTTGTTTATTCTGTGAACTCCTCCATGTATGTGCCCTAGCATCTGTGTTCCATATAGTTGTTTTCCTGTACATAACATCCTTGAGGATTTACTTTTCTATTTGTTGTTTATCCTTTGTTCCCAAAGAGAACCATGACATCAGGGAGGTAAGGCCATGACATGCAAGTGAATTGGATTTCAGTGAGGGAGAGCTATGCAAGGTCACCTGCCTCATTTTCCTCCCAGAGACATGTGGGTCCAGTGGTAATAAATTGGGACAACTGGAGATGGCCCTAGATGAAATGAGAGACCTTGGCCTTTTTAAGCTAAGGTCTTCAATATTTTTCAGTTTGATTGAGGCCATATTCATGGAACAGTATGAACCAGATGTATGGGGAGGATATTCTATTGCTTCTTTTCTAAATATTTTATTCATTCAAATGCCTTTACTTTGTTCTATCTGGCTAATTAGTAAAAGGAAACACAAAGGTGGGAGCTTATGAGTTATAATTTTCTGAATAGAAAGAGATCAACAGAGTACCTGGAAGTTATGATAGCTTTTCTGGGCCCCCAACATGTGGAAGGATATACTTTAATTGTTACACATTTATCTTAATGCATGCCAACATAATGTTCTACTCTCCCCTTTCTATATGTTGTGATTTAGAAGGAGGGGAGAGATGATGCACATTCTAGAATCTTTACCTCTTATTCCCATGCACTTTTCTGATTCTCTGGAGCAAATTGTCCTGAGCTGTGACTATCTGTCACAATTTCAGTTGTGGACAATGCTTTTCAAGGGCAAGTTTGACTTAGAATAGAGATTCATTATCAGTAGGGTGCCCACTTGAGGATGATTTGGTCATTGCCACCTTCAAAATAAAGCCAACTACAAGACACCTCCATGGTACTAATCAGGGACAAAAGTATTCAAACCAACAAAACTTTTAATCTCCCTATAAACTTTAACCCAGTTATTGATATTCAATGTTAGGTCCCTCTTCAGTGGCCAAATATTGGTATACTGCTGGAAGAAATGAATCATATGTATCTGGATGTTCTGGTTCTAAATAAACCAGAAGAAATAAAAAAAAAATTATAGCTAAGTGGAAAGAGAGCTCAGAGATTTCCCTTGAGGAGAAAAATAAAGGAATTGACAGAATTGGTTTTATCATGTTACTAAAGGCAACAAGAAACATAACTTCATATAACAAGTGCTCATACTATGTTGCCATACTCATTAATAGCATTCTTTAAAAAGACCACAATGAAAATAATTGCAGTTTATGCACCAACATTTCTTTGTTACTTCAATGAAATGGTAGAATTAAATGATAGCAAAAATTATATCAGAAAACATGGATCAGGAATTAAAAATGAGGAATTTCAAATACTCATAGATCACATAGAAACCTCACACACACACACACACACACACACACACACACACACACACACACACACACATACTTCTTCTTCAATAAAATAATTACTAGATTAGTAAAACAAAAGTACACTTTCTTTCATCATGCCAAATTATAGAGGAAGTAAAAATGATGACTCTTCTTTCCTAATTTTTCTTTCAAATCAAACTTATAGAAAAATTTGAAGAATATTCACAAGTTAATTTAGACTCACAGATATGTTCTTAATGACAATCTTCCTTGCTTCCAATTTAATCTTAGGCTAATATTTCTTCATCTCATTGATACAAATACTTCTTTTTTTCATGATTCTATGATATCCATAGATAAAATTAAAGTCCATTTCCATAGCAACTTAAAGAAAATAACTACAAGAAATGGTTTCCCCCCAGAGAATAATCCACAATTTTAGCAAAGTTACAAGATACAAAATAAATTCACATAAATCATCAGCATTCTTATACATCACTAAGAAAATCCAACAGCAAGAGATACAAAGAGAAATTCCATTTAAAATAACTGTTGATAATATAAAATATTTGGGAATTTATCTGCCAAGGGAAAGTCAGGAACTATATAAGCAAAACTACAAACCATTTTCCACACAAATAAAGTCAGATTTAAGTAATTAGAAAAATATCAAGTGCTTGTGGATCGGTTGAGCGAACATAATAAAGATGACAATGCTACCTAAATCTATCTACTTATTTAGTGCTTTACCAATCCAACTCCCAAGAAACTATTTTACTGACCTAGAAATAATAACAACAAAATTAATCTGGAAGAACAAAAGGTCAAAAATTTCAAAGGAATTAATGAAGAAAAAAGCAAATGAAGGTGGCCTAACTGTACCAGATCTAAAACTATATTATAAAACAGTGGTCATCAAAATCATTTGGTACTGGCTAAAAAATAGAGATGTACTCAGTGCAATAGGTTAGGTTGACAAAAAAAATAGCCAATGACTATAACAATCTAGTATTTGACACATCCAAAGGCCCTACTTTTTGGGATAAGAATTCGTTATTTGACAAAAACTTCTGGGAAAATATGGCAGAAAATAGGCATAGAACACACACCTAACACTGTATACCAAGATAAGGTCAAAATGGGTTCATAATCTAGACATAAAGAACAAATTGGAAGAATATAGGATAATTTGCTCTCAGATTTGTGGAGGAGGAAGGAATTTGTGACCAAAGAAGAACTAGATATAATTATTGATCATAAAATAGATAATTTTGACTATATTAAGTTTAAAAGTCTTGTACAAACAAAATTAATGCAGACAAGATTAGAAGGGAAGCAATGAACTGGGAAAACATTTTTACATCAAAAGGATCTGATAAAGGCCTCATTTCTAAAATATATAGAGAATTAACTCAAATTTATAATAGTTCAAGCCATTCTCCAATTGATAAATGGTCAAAGGTATGAACAGACAATTTTTGGATGAAGAAATTGAAACTATTTGTAGCCATATGAAAAAGTGCTCCAAATCACTACTGATCAGAGAAATGCAAATTAAGACAACGCTGAGATACCACTACACACCTCTCAGATTGGCTAAGATGACAGAAAAAGATAATGATGAATGTTGGAGGGGTGTGGGAAAACTGGGACACCTATACATCATTGGTGGAACTGTGAACAGATCCAACCATTCTGGAGAACAATTTGGAACTATGCTCAAAAAATTATCAAACTTTGTATACCCTTTGATCCAGCAGTGTTTCTACTGGGATTATATCCCAAAGAGATCCTAAAGGAGGGAAAGGGACCCACAGGTGCAAAAATGTTTGTGGCAGTCCTCTTTGTAGTGGCAAGAAATTGGAAACTTGTAATGTGCTGTTGTCTCCAGAGACTGCTGATCGCTCTCTGGTTTAGAGGAGAGACTTCTACCTCCAGAGAGCTGCCTCAACTCTGACCTAGAGCAGAGACTCTTCTTTCCTCCAGAGAACCGCCTCAAGTCTGGCCCAGACCAGAGACTCTCTTTCTCTCAAGTGCTGCCCTTTTTTATCCTCCCAGAGAATGGGCATGGGATAATGCAAGGGCTTCTGGGAAAAATTACTTCAACCAATGAACTTGCTCCTCCTAAGCATGCAAGCTCCTCCCCAGGAGTTCATAGGGGTTAAACTCCCAGTAAAGGCCAGAACTAGAGAATTGTTAAGTACCAACTTAGCACTTAGTAAGAACTTAATATCTTATTATCTCATTAGCACTTAGTAAAAACCTAACAGAAACTGAGTGGAGAATGGCTGAATAAATTATGATATATGAATTCTTTTTTTGATTATTTAATAGTTTTTGTTTACCAGTTATATTCATGGGTAATTTTACAACATCGATAATTGCCAAACCTTTTGTTCTAATTTTTCCCCTCCTTCCCCCCCTCCCAGATGGCAGGTTGACCAATATATGTTAAATATGTTAAACTATAAATTAAATACAATATATGTATACATGTCCAAACAGTTGTTTTGCTATACAAAAAGAATCGGACTTTGAAATAGTATACAATTAGCCTATGAAGGAAATCTAAAATGCAGGCAGACAAAAACAGAGGGACTGGAAATTCCATGTAGTGGTTCATAGTCGTCTCCCAGAGTTCTTTCGATGGGTGTAGCTGGTTCAGTTCATTACTGCTCAATTGGAACTGATTTGGTTCATCTCATTGTTGAAGAGAGCCACATCCATCAGAATTGATCATCATATAGTATTGTTGTTGAAATATACAACGATCTCCTGGTCCTGCTCATTTCACTCAGCATCAGTTCATGTAGGTCTCTCCAGGCCCCTCTGAAATCATCCTGCTGGTTGTTTCTTACAGAACAACAGTATTCCATAAAATTCATATACCATGAATATTATGGAATATTATTGTTCTGTAAGAAACCATCAACAGAATGACTTCAGAAAGGCCTGGAGAGACCTACATGATCTGATGCTGAGTGAAATGAGCAGAACTAGGAGATCATTATTCATGGCAACAAGACTATACAGCAGTCAGTATTGATGGGCGTGGCTTTCTTCAACACTGAGATGATTCAAACCAGCTCCACTTGTGCAGTGATGAAGAGAGCCATCTACATCCAGAGAGAGAACCATGAGAACAGAGTGTAGAACACAACGTAGAATTCTCATTGTCTGTTGTTATTTGCTTGCATTTTGTTTTCTTTCTCATTTTTCTTTTTCTTTCTTTTTGATCTGATTTTTCTAATGCAACAAGTTAACTATATAAATATATATACATATATTGGATCTAATAAAAAAGAGATTCTGATAAAAAATTAGTTAACTTTTATAGAAGATTCTTCAATTCTACTTCCTTAATTGATAGGAAATATATTATGAAATGAATTGTCAAGAGATTAGGGCTATTAAAATTTTTAATTAGCAGATTAAGAAAAGTTCATTAGAAATTAGAAAAGACTAATACATATAACAAAAAAAAAATGAAGTGGGAATTCCTATAATATTTATTGTGTATAATACTCACCTGGCCTTTATTACAAATGTTTGGTATTTTCTTTACACACACACACACACACACACACACACACACACACACACACACACACACACACACACATATATGTCTTATTTCTTCAACTATATCTTAAGATCTATAAAAGTAATAACTATTTCTCATTACTTATATTACTTAGACTAGTACCTTACATTTACTAGACATCTGTATATTAGTGATACAATATACATCATATAGAGAAGAAAGCACTTCATAATGCAAAGAATATAAGATATATAATATGCTAGGCTTGTCAGAAGAAAAGTAGTTGAATTTCACCTTTTAATTAGCTGTAATCATGAATAAGTCAATTAATTTCTGTGACCCTATTTTTTCACTTTAAAATGGGTATCAATCAAGTAATATTTTATGAAGTGCTTACTGGATGCATCAGTAGGAAAAATAAATGGCAAAACATCCCAGTATTTTTGCCAAGAAGACCCCAAATGAATTCAGGAAGAGTCAGACATGACTGAACCAATTGCACAACAACAACAGCAACATTGTGTAGCAGATGTTGTGCTAAGAACTAGGGATATAAATGCAGGTGAAAGATAGTCCCTACCCTTAAAAAGCTCATAATCAAATGGGTAAGATAACATCCAAACAAAAGGCAGAATATAAAGTATAAATTGAAAATAATTAACAGAAGGAAGGTACTTGGATTAAGAATGGTTGAGAAAATTTTCTTGTAGAAAGTCAGATTTTGGTTGACACTTTTATCTGCCCAGCTATTTTTGTAAGAATACTATTAAATAATATGCGTGAAAATAAAAATCATGTAAAATAATATATTTTTCATTTATAATGAAGGTATTTATTACCTAGAGGCTTCTAAACACACTTTATGACATATAGTAAGAGGACAATTACTAATACAGTGTGTGCTATGGTGGGAAATAATGGCGGTTTTGGAAAAAGAGAAGCTTAAATAAAATCTTCAGCCACCATTTTACTGTCTGTGAGACTTTGAATAAATCACTTAATCCCTCTGGGTCTCAGCTGCCCAAAACCTGATCCTAATATGAAGAGTTAGACTAAATAGATGGCCTGTAGGGTCCCTTCATTCAAAATTCATAATCCTTTAATCCACATACCAAATGGATTTTGTGTGAGTATAGAAAACTATATAAAAATATGCTCTTAGTATCCTTTGATCTACCTATCTTCATCACAATAACTACTATATAGTATGTATATATGTATAAATATAAAATATATATTTGCTTTTAAAATTTACTAAGTGCTTTTTTCCCTTCAGGAATTTTTTTGAGGTAAATGGGGCATAATAATTCACATTTATTTTTCATTTTATAACTTACAAATTGTTTTTCTCACATCAATCCTGTGAGGTAGGTAGAATAAATATTATTATTCCCATTCTGCAGATGTGAAAATTATCTATTTTCAAAGCTATGTGGTTTGATTAGCATTCATAGCCAAGAGATTTTGACAGAGGACATTTTGCTTCCTATATAGTGGAAAACTCTCCACAATTTTATCATCCTTTTTACTTTCCTTTTTAGTTATGATCCCTTCCTCTTTCTCAGTGAAGAAGTGAAGAATTCAAGTATTGTTGCTTTGAGCTGATAAACAGCTTTATTGAGGGAATTAACCAACACAGCTTTTGTGGAAATATCTCACCCAAATCTGCTGTGGATTGGAGGAGGGAAGTAATTATAAAAGATAAATGTGTTTTTGTTCTGTTATTTCTTTGGTTGCTTGTCAGAGAAAATACACTAAATAGGATAATTTCCCTAAAGAAGTTTACCCATAACAAAACATAATGATTCAGTCCTTCTCAACTAAAGAGATGAGTTAAAGGAAGAAAAAGTATTTTAGGAAATAAAAAATATATCCACAGTACCTGAAATCCAAATAATCAGTATCTTATATTTATATATTTATGAAGCATTTCAAGGCCTAAAAGGCCCCTTCCCTATCTAATTTTTATGTATTTTTTGCAAATGAAGACAACTCTGAGCTTCCACTTCAGAACTCTCAGATTGGCAAGATGACAGGAAAAGGTAATGATGAATACTGGAGAGGATGTGGGAAAACTGATATTAATGCATTGCTGATGGAGTTTGAAATGGTTCAATCATTCTGGAGAACAATTTGGAACTATACTCAAAGGGCTATAAAACTTACATACACTTTAATCTAGCAGCATCTCTACGGGTCTGTATTCCAAAGGGATCATAAAAGAAGGGAAGGGACCTGCATGTACAAAAATGTTTGTAGTAGTCTTTTTTGTTGTGGCTAGGAACTGGAAATTAAGCAAATGTCCATCAAATTTGGAAATGGTTGACTAAGTATGGTATATAAATACAATGGAATATTACTATTCATCAAAAAATGATAAGTAGACTGATCACAGAAAATCCTGGAAAGACTTACATGAACTGATGCTAAATGAAGTAAGCAGAACCAAGAGAACACTGTACACAATAATAACAAGATTATGGAATGATCAACTGTAATGGATTTGTTTTTTTTTTTTCAACAATGGGGTGATTCAAGACAACTCTAGTAGAATTGTGATGGAAACTACCATCCACATAGAGAGAACTATAGAGACTGAATGTGGATCAAAACATAATATTTCCTTCCCTTTTTATTGTTGTTTGTTTGCCTGTTTTATTTTCTTTATTTTCTTGTTCCCCTACTTTTGATCTGATTTTTCTTGCACAGCATAACAAATATTGAAATATGTTTAGAAGAATTGTACATGTTCAATCTATATCAGGTTGCTGTCTTGGGAAGGGGAAAGAAGGGAGGAGAGGGAGAAAAAATTGGAACACAAGGTTTTGCAAAAGTGAATGTTGAAAATTATCTTTGCATGTATTTGGAAAAATAAAATATTATTAAATATAAATATTCATCAGAAACACTGAATTCAACTGTTTTAGACATGACTATTAAATTCTAAAATTACAGAAAATTCTGTAAGTTTCAAGAAAACATGGTGACATAAGAGATCAACCACAATCGTCACAGATTTCTCAAAGAAGACAAAACAAGATCTGATAATTTAACATTAAAAAGCATATGCCATTAACACTAAATTATCCATTCAGAAAAAAAAATATTATTATAAAGAAGCATTTATTCTTTGAAATATAAGTCTAAAATATATACATATATACACACACATATATGACAATAGTTAAGCATCCATGCCAAAAAAACTAAATGTTTTTAAATAATTCATACTTCTCAAATCAACAGAAACCAATTGCAACTAAATATGAGAACTTTTATAACATAGTATTATCTAAACCATAAAATGCTTCAGTAGCTTATTTCAGAGAATAAAAAGGAGAGGGGGTAAAGAGGAAAGATAGGATTATCATGAAATGAAGCACTTGTCTTTTATAACAGAAAAATTTACAAGTTTGAAAAGTTACATAATTACCAGCAAAAAAAAAAATGGAAATTTTATTTAGAGTAGTTTTCTTAAATTTGAGGGGGTAATCAAAAGTAGTATTAACTATGTAGTTTGTATTCTTTCCTATAAATTGAGTAAGAAATTTGAAAAATTTGGAAAAATACTTTGAAAAAAATTTAATAGTAGAAAAGGCCAATCTAAGAATTATAATTCTAAATATAAATTTAGTGGCCCTATAATAAAAAGGTGAGGAAAGTTTACAGAAAGGATTCAAACCTAAAACCAACAGTAATTATTTAAGGGAAATATTTCAACATTAAAGATTTGACCCAAAAGATTTCAATAGATTAAAAATTTCAAAATGATTGAAAATACTCTTTTCAACAATGAAGCCAGTTCCAATGATCTTATGATGAAAAGAGCCATCTACATTTAGAGAGAAGATAGAGGCAACTAAGTATAGCGCTCAACATAACATTTTCACTTTTTGTTTTTTATTTGCTTGCATTTTTTTCTTTCCCATTTTTTCCTTTTTGATCTGATTTTTCTTGTGTAGAATGATAATTGATTAAATATGTGTGTGTGTATATATATGTACATATATAATTTAACACATATTTAAAGATATTTAACATGGATTGGATTACTTGCCATCTAGGGGATGGGGTGAGTGGAAGAGGAGGAAAAATTTGGAACACAAGGTTTTTCAAGGGTCACTGTTGAAAAATTATCTATGCATATTTTTAAAATAAAAAGCTTTCATAAAAATTTTTTTAAAAGTTTTTAAAAATCTGCAGTAAAATTTATAAAGAAAAGGCTGATTTTGATTCAGTACAATCTGGATTAAAATCCTGCCTTATTACTGGCTAGCTATATAATCCTGGATAAGTCACTTAAATTGCCTCATTTGAAAAATGAACATAATAATAGTAATTATTTTAAAGAATCTTGTGAGATTGAAAGAGATAATGGATATGAAGTATCTTGAAACTTTAAAAATGTTCCATAAAAATGAACTATTATTATTATCATCATCATCATTATTATTATACTGGGATTCAAAATAATTGTTAGCATTTATGCAGCACTTTAAGGTTGTAATGCTTAACATGTGTTACTGCATTTGATATAGTAACTTTCTGAGGTAAGTGTTATTAAGTTGTTTACAAATTATGAAACAAGTGAAAAGACTTGAGTTTACTTTGGATAGCAAATCACACATCCTTGAAGGATAGCTCAGTGATACAAAGAATATACTAGACTAGACTGCCTGGTATCCACCCACATTTCTTCAAGGACTGCAGATTTTCTTCAATCAAGAATAGAACAGTGATTAGCAAAAGAACCAGGATGCTAAACTTAACTCAGTACAGACCAGATTAATTTCTGAACTAAATTCAAAGACAAAAAAAAAAATATGACTTAGGCAGTTGCAAGACAAAATCAATGAAAATAAAAAGCTTTAATAAACAAAGCCCTTAAGATCAACTAAAAATGATTTATTCTTTTTCATCAATTTATTCTTCTCAAAACAAGATTAAATCAATGAGGTCAGTCAGAAGAGTATGGAGAGGCAAATTTATAGAGCTAAATTTCTATATCATTTAGAAAGAGAGGCAAATAATAAGTTGAATCTGAATTTTTAAAATGTTGAAAATAATAAACTAATAGAAAAATGGAAAATACTTGGATAGATTCTATCACAAAATTTACCTTGAAATTTTATTCTTTTTTATTTATTTTAAAAACTTTTTATTTTCAAAATATATGTATAGTTTTCAACAGTCACCCTTGC